>NC_088240.1:198470-283752 GCF_036934945.1 Oncorhynchus masou masou
TGCCTCAATAACAGGAAGAGCAGATAAAAGTGTTTCAAACAACATCTAAACGCCTGCATCCTGTGGACAGATGAGACAAAGATCAACTTGTACCAGAATGATGGGAAGAGAAGAGAAGGGAAGGAACTGCTCATCATCAGAGCACCGCCTCATCTGTGAAGCATGGAAGAGGTGGTTTTACGGTGTGGGAATGTATGGCTGCTAATGGAACTGCTTCCCTTGTATTTAGTGATGATGTGACTGCTGACAAAAGCAGCAGGATGAATTCTGAAGTGTTTACGGCTATATTATCTGCTCAGATTCAGCCAAATGCTTCAAATTTCATGGGATGGCGCATCACAGTGACAATGACCCAAAGCATACTGCGAAAGCAACCCAATACTTTTTTAAGGCAAAGAAGTGGAATGTTCTGCAATGGCAAAGTCAATCACCTGACCGGAATCCAACTGAGCAGGCATTTCACTTGCTGAAGGCACAACACCCCAAGCACAAGCAGGAAGTGAAGACAGCTGCAGTAAAGGCAGAGCGTTTCCAGGGAAGAAACCCAGCATCTGGTGATGTCTATGGGTTCCCCTCAACCCTCCCATCTATCTCTGACCACCATCCCAGTCCCATCCTTCAGCTCCCCCTCAACCCGTCCCATCTATCTCTGACCACCATCCAGTCCCATCCTTCAGCTCCCCTCAACCCCTCCCATCTATCTCTGACCACCATCCAGTCCCATCCTTCAGCTCCCCCTCAACCCGTCCCATCTATCTCTGACCACCATCCAGTCCCATCCTTCAGCTCCCCTCAACCCCTCCCATCTATCTCTGAACACCATCCAGTCCCATCCTTCAGCTCCCCTCAACCCCTCCCATCTATCTCTGACCACCATCCAGTCCCATCCTTCAGCTCCCCCTCAACCCCTCCCATCTATCTCTGAACACCATCCAGTCCCGGCCTTCAGCTCCCCTCAACCCCTCCCATCTATCTCTGAACACCATCCAGTCCTTCAGCTCCCCTCAACCCGTCCCATCTATCTCTGAACACCATCCAGTCCCATCCTTCAGCTCCCCTCAACCCGTCCCATCTATCTCTGACCACCATCCAGTCCTTCAGCTCCCCTCAACCCCTCCATCTATCTCTGAACACCATCCAGTCCTTCAGCTCCCCTCAACCCCTCCATCTATCTCTGAACACCATCCAGTCCTTCAGCTCCCCTCAACCCCTCCCATCTATCGCTGAACACCATGCAGTCTCATCCTTCAGCTCCCCTCAACCCCTCACATCTATCTCTGATCACCATCCAGTCCCATCCTTCAGCTCCCCTCAACCCCTCCCATCTATCTCTGAACACCATCCAGTCCCAGCTCCCCTCAACCCCCTCCCATCTATCTCTGACCACCATCCAGTCCCGTCCTTCAGCTCCCCTCAACCCCTCCCATCTATCTCTGAACACCGTCCAGTCCCATCTCCCCTCAATCCCTCCCATCTATCTCTGAACACTGTCCAGTCCCATCTCCCCTCAACCCCCTCCCATCTATCTCTGACCACCATCCAGTTTTGATTTCTAGCTGACATAGATTTTTTAACTGCTGTGATGTTTGCCAAAATATCTCAACCTTTCTATTCTCAGAGTTCCTACAGATTGTAAATTAAAGATAACATTTTTGAGTATGATTACATCATTGATCGATTGACTATGACTTTTTTAATCACCCAGTAGTGCTAATTTGCAGAGTTAGCTCCAAGTAAATGTTGCCATTCCTGAACCTGTGACCAAAACCAAGCTACGACCAAAACCAAGCTACATATGGACAGTACCAAAAACAAGCTACATATGGACAGTACCAAAACCAAGCTACATATGGACAGTACCAAAACCAAGCTACATATGGACAGTACCAAAACCAAGCTACATATGGACAGTACCAAAAACAAGTGACCTAATGGTTCTGTCTCTTCGCAGCACAATCTGCAGGGCAGGAAGGTTGTATCCCCCATTATATGACCTTCTATTGGTTGCAAGAATCTTGTACAATAATTTAAATTGGAAAAAATCATAAGTTTTGAGTCCGGCGTTGTTTTGTATCAGTTCATAAACCACGTGCCATGGAATCGGTACATCGAAAATCCCCTCCCAACTATTTAGCCATTTTTATGACACAGCTGTCAACCTGTATGGCACAGCTGTCAACCTGTATGGAACAGCTGTCAACCTGTATGGAACAGCTGTCAACCTGTATGGAACAGCTGTCAACCTGTATGGAACAGCTGTCAACCTGTATGGAACAGCTGTCAACCTGTATGGAACAGCTGTCAACCTGTATGGCACAGCTGTCAACCTGTATGGAACAGCTGTCAACCTGTATGGAACAGCTGTCAACCTGTATGGCACAGCTGTCAACCTGTATGGAACAGCTGTCAACCTGTATGGAACAGCTGTCAACCTGTATGGCACAGCTGTCAACCTGTATGGCACAGCTGTCAACCTGTTGGTACTTAAATGAAACTGGTGTACTTTTATTTCTCACAATTTTCTCTAACCAATGTTGGGTTACTGCAGGAGGTTACTGCAGGGGGTAACTGCAGGGGGTTACTGCAGGAGGTTACTGCAGGGGGTTACTGCAGGGGGTTACTGCAGGGGGTTACTGCAGGAGGTTACTGCAGGGGGTTACTGCAGGGGGTTACTGCAGGGGGTTACTGCATGGGGTAACTGCAGGGGGTTACTGCAGGGGGTAACTGCAGGAGGTTCCTGCAGGAGGTTACTGCAGGAGGTTACTGCAGGAGGTTACTGCAGGAGGTTACTGCAGGGGGTAACTGCGGGGGTTACTGCAGGGGGTAACTGCAGGGGTTACTGCAGGAGGTTACTGCAGGGGGTTACTGCAGGGGTAACTGCAGGAGGTTCCTGCGGAGGTTACTGCAGGAGGTTCCTGCAGGAGGTTACTGCAGGGGGTTACTGCAGGGGATAACTGCAGGGGGTAACTGCAGGGGGTAACTGCAGGGGTTACTGCGGGGGTTACTGCAGGGGGTAACTGCAGGGGGTAACTGCAGGGGGTAACTGCAGGGGGTAACTGCAGGGGGTTACTGCAGGGGGTAACTGCAGGGGTAACTGCAGGGGGTTAATGCAGGGGGTTACTGCAGGGGGTAACTGCAGGGGGTTACTGCAGGGGGTTACTGCAGGGGGTAACTGCAGGGGGTTACTGCAGGGGGTAACTGCAGGGGGTAACTGCAGGGGTAACTGCATGGGGTAACTGCAGGGGGTTACTGCAGGGGTAACTGCAGGGGGTAACTGCAGGAGGTTACTGCAGGAGGTTACTGCAGGGGGTTACTGCAGGGGTTACTGCAGGAGGTTACTGCAGGGGGTTACTGCAGGAGGTTACTGCAGGGGGTAACTGCAGGGGGTTACTGCAGGGGTAACTGCGGGGGTAACTGCAGGGGGTTACTGCAGGGGTAACTGCAGGAGGTTACTGCAGGAGGTTACTGCAGGGAGGTTACTGCAGGGGGTTACTGCAGGAGGTTACTGCAGGGGGTTACTGCAGGAGGTTACTGCAGGGGTTACTGCAGGGGTTACTGCAGGGGGTAACTGCATGGGGTAACTGCAGGGGGTAACTGCAGGGGGTAACTGCAGGAGGTTACTGCAGGAGGTTACTGCGGGGTTACTGCAGGGGGTTACTGCAGGGTTACTGCAGGAGGTTACTGCAGGGGGTTACTGCAGGAGGTTACTGCAGGGGGTTACTGCAGGGGGTAACTGCAGGGGGTAACTGCAGGGGGTTACTGCAGGGGGTTACTGCAGGGGTAACTGCAGGGGGTTACTGCAGGGGTAACTACAGGGGGTTACTGTAGGGGGTAACTGCAGGGGGTAACTGCAGGAGGTTACTGCAGGGGGTAACTGCAGGAGGTTACTGCAGGAGGTTACTGCAGGGGGTTACTGCAGGGGGTTACTGCAGGGGGTTACTGCAGGGGGTAACTGCAGGGGGTTACTGTAGGGGGTAACTGCAGGGGGTTACTGCAGGGGGTTACTGCAGGGGGTTACTGCAGGGGGTTACTGCAGGGGGTTACTGCAGGGGGTTACTGCAGGGGGTTACTGCAGGGGGTAACTACAGGGGGTTACTGTAGGGGGTAACTGCAGGGGGTTACTGCAGGGGGTTACTGCATGGGGTTACTGCAGGGGGTTACTGCAGGGCCGACAGACAAGGTCCTTCTCCCCCATGCTGCCTTTTGCGTTGATGCTGCAGTCAGTTGGTTGTGATTTTAAATATATATATATGTTTTTTACCTTTATTTGACTAGGCAAGTCAGTTAAGAACTCATTCTAATTTTCAATGACGGCCTAGGAACAGTGGGTTAACTGCCTGTTCAGGGGCAGAACGACAGATTTGTACCTTTGATTTGTAACTCCACCAGTCCTATTTATGATGTCATTTACAAAGATTATACCGTTATTACCCTTTATTTTTTATGTTTGAGTAAATTTGAGTTTGAGTTTGATACAGTTTACTACAGTACTTTGCATGTATTCTGCTCTGTTGAGGAAGTGCTGCTATTCAGCAACTTCACTGTTCCGTTTTCATCTGCTGTATCCTATACACTTTGATTTGAATTCATACCTGGTTGTTTTAGACATTGTGAAACTATCATTTACCCAATGTGGTGAACACGGTATACTATAAACAAATACAGTAGGTTCAATCTGCAAAGATGCCATTCAATAATCTGAGCTGTCAACATGAGGCACAAGACTGGTTGTTTTGGTAACTTGATCACACGTTGCTTGTTTCTCTGTCGTCTTCTTAGGTCATTGGCTACTTTGCGTTAGTGTGTCGTCAGCTCCCCTGGGGTCTCCTCCTGGGGTCTCCTCCTGGGGTCTCCTCCTGGGTCTCCCCCTGGTGTCTCCTCCTGGGGTCTCCTCCTGGGGTCTCCTCCTGGGGTCTCCTCCTGGGTCTCCCCCTGGTGTCTCCTCCTGGGGTCTCCTCCTGGGGTCCTCCTGGGGTATCCTCCTGGGGTCTCCTCCTGGGTCTCCCCCTGGTGTCTCCTCCTGGGTCTCCCCCTGGTGTCTCCTCCTGGGGTCTCCTCCTGGGGTCTCCTCCTGGGGTCTCCTCCTGGTGTCTCCCCTGGGGTCTCCTCCTGGGGTCTCCTCCTGGTGTCTCCTCCTGGTGTCTCCTCCTGGGGTCTCCTCCTGGTGTCTCCCCCTGGTGTCTCCTCCTGGGGTCTCCTCCTGGTGTCTCCTCCTGGTGTCTCCTCCTGGGGTCTCCTCCTGGGGTCTCCCCCTGGGGTCTCCCCCTGGGGTCTCCTCCTGGGGTCTCCTCCTGGGGTCTCCCCTGGTGTCTCCTCCTGGGGTCTCCTCCTGGGGTCTCCTCCTGGGTCTCCCCTGGTGTCTCCTCCTGGGGTCTCCTCCTGGGGTCTCCTCCTGGGGTCTCCTCCTGGTGTCTCCCCTGGGGTCTCCTCCTGGTGTCTCCCCCTGGGGTCTCCTCCTGGGTCTCCCCCTGGTGTCTCCTCTTGGTCTCCTCCTGGGGTCTCCTCCTGGTGTCTCCCCCTGGGGTCTCCTCCTGGGGTCTCCTCCTGGTGTCTCCTCCTGGTGTCTCCTCCTGGGGTCTCCTCCTGGGGTCTCCCTGGGGTCTCCCCCTGGTGTCTCCTCCTGGGGTCTCCTCCTGGGGTCTCCTCCTGGTGTCTCCCCTGGGGTCTCCTCCTGGTGTCTCCCCCTGGGGTCTCCTCCTGGGTCTCCCCTGGTGTCTCCTCTTGGTCTCCTCCTGGGGTCTCCTCCTGGTGTCTCCCCTGGGGTCTCCTCCTGGGGTCTCCTCCTGGTGTCTCCTCCTGGTGTCTCCTCCTGGGGTCTCCTCCTGGGGTCTCCTCCTGGTGTCTCCTCCTGGGGTCTCCTCCTGGGTCTCCTCCTGGGGTCTCCTCCTGGGGTCTCCTCCTGGTGTCTCCTCCTGGGGTCTCCCCCTGGGGTCTCCTCCTGGGTCTCCCCTGGGGTCTCCTCCTGGGTCTCCCCTGGGGTCTCCTCCTGGGGTCTCCTCCTGGGGTCTCTCCTGGGTCTCCCCC
Organism: Oncorhynchus masou masou; assembly: GCF_036934945.1. Lineage (NCBI taxonomy): Eukaryota > Metazoa > Chordata > Actinopteri > Salmoniformes > Salmonidae > Oncorhynchus > Oncorhynchus masou. Next base: position 204,495 of record NC_088240.1, read on the forward strand.
TGGGGTCTCCTCCTGGGGTCTCCCCTGGGGTCTCCTCCTGGGGTCTCCTCTGGGGTCTCCCCCTGGTGTCTCCCCCTGGGGTCTCCCCCTGGGGTCTCCTCCTGGGGTCTCCCCCTGGTGTCTCCTCCTGGGGTCTCCTCCTGGGGTCTCCTCCTGGTGTCTCCCCTGGGGTCTCCCCTGGGGTCTCCTCCTGGGGTCTCCTCCTGGGGTCTCCTCCTGGGGTCTCCTCCTGGGGTCTCCCCTGGTGTCTCCTCCTGGGGTCTCCTCCTGGTGTCTCCCCTGGGGTCTCCTCCTGGGTCTCCCCTGGGGTCTCCTCCTGGGGTCTCTCCCTGGGGTCTCCCCTGGGGTCTCCTCCTGGGTCTCCTCCTGGGTCTCCTCCTGGTGTCTCCTCCTGGGGTCTCCTCCTGGGGTCTCCCCCTGGTGTCTCCCCCTGGGTCTCCCCCTGGTGTCTCCTCCTGGTGTCTCCTCCTGGGGTCTCCTCCTGGGGTCTCCCCCTGGGTCTCCTCCTGATGTCTCCCCCTGGGGTCTCCTCCTGGTGTCTCCCCCTGGGGTCTCCCCCTGGGGTCTCCTCCTGGGGTCTCCTCCTGGGGTCTCCCCCTGGGTCTCCCCCTGGTGTCTCCTCCTGGTGTCTCCCCCTGGGGTCTCCTCCTGGGGTCTCCTCCTGGGGTCTCCTCCTGGGGTCTCCCCCTGGGGTCTCCTCCTGGGGTCTCCTCCTGGGTCTCCTCCTGGGGTCTCCTCTTGGGGTCTCCTCCTGGGTCTCCTCCTGGGGTCTCCTCCTGGGGTCTCCCCCTGGGTCTCCTCCTGGGGTCTCCTCCTGGGTCTCCCCCTGGGTCTCCTCCTGGGGTCTCCCCTGGGTCTCCTCCTATTGTCTCCTCCTGGTGTCTCCTCCTGGTGTCTCCTCCTGGGTCTCCTCCTGGGGTCTCCCCTGGGGTCTCCTCCTGGGGTCTCCCCCTGGGTCTCCCCCCTGGTGTCTCCCCCTGGGGTCTCCCCCTGGGGTCTCCTCCTGGGGTCTCCCCCTGGGGTCTCCTCCTGGGTCTCCCCCTGGGGTCTCCTCCTGGGGTCTCTCCCTGGGGTCTCCCCCTGGGGTCTCCTCCTGGGTCTCCTCCTGGTGTCTCCTCCTGGGGTCTCCCCTGGGGTCTCCCCCTGGGGTCTCCTCCTGGGGTCTCCTCCTGGTGTCTCCCCCTGGGGTCTCCTCCTGGGGTCTCCTCCTGGTGTCTCCTCCTGGGGTCTCCTCCTGGGGTCTCCTCCTGGGGTCTCCTCCTGGGGTCTCTTCCTGGGTCTCCTCCTGGGATCTCCCCTGGGGTCTCCTCCTGGGGTCTCCTCCTGGGGTCTCCTCCTGGGGTCTCCTCCTGGGTCTCCTCCTGGGATCTCCTCCTGGGGTCTCCTCCTGGGGTCTCCTCCTGGGTCTCCTCCTGGGATCTCCCCCTGGGGTCTCCCCCTGGTGGCTCCTCCTGGGGTCTCCCCTGGGGTCTCCTCTTGGTCTCCCCTGGGGTCTCCCCCTGGGGTCTCCCCCTGGGGTCTCCTCCTGGGTCTCCCCCTGGGGTCTCCCCCTGGGGTCTCCTCCTGGTGTCTCCTCCTGGGGTCTCCTCCTGGGGTCTCCCCTGGGGTCTCCCCCTGGGGTCTCCTCCTGGGGTCTCCTCCTGGGGTCTCCCCCTGGGTCTCCTCCTGGGGTCTCCTCCTGGGTCTCCTCCTGGGATCTCCTCCTGGGGTCTCCTCCTGGGGTCTCCCCCTGGGGTCTCCCCCTGGGGTCTCCTCCTGGGTCTCCCCCTGGGGTCTCCCCCTGGGGTCTCCTCCTGGTGTCTCCTCCTGGGGTCTCCTCCTGGGGTCTCCCCTGGGGTCTCCCCCTGGGGTCTCCTCCTGGGGTCTCCTCCTGGGGTCTCCCCCTGGGTCTCCTCCTGGGTCTCCTCCTGGGTCTCCCCCTGGTGTCTCCTCCTGGGGTCTCCCCTGGGGTCTCCTCTTGGTCTCCCCTGGGGTCTCCCCCTGGGGTCTCCTCCTGGGTCTCCCCTGGGGTCTCCCCTGGGGTCTCCTCCTGGTGTCTCCTCCTGGGGTCTCCTCCTGGGTCTCCCCCTGGGGTCTCCTCCTGGGGTCTCCTCCTGGTGTCTCCCCCTGGGGTCTCCTCCTGGTGTCTCCCCCTGGGGTCTCCTCCTGGGGTCTCCTCCTAGGGTCTCCCCCTGGGGTCTCCCCCTGGGGTCTCCTCCTGGGGTCTCCTCCTGGGGTCTCCCCCTGGGTCTCCTCCTGGTGTCTCCTCCTGGGGTCTCCCCCTGGGGTCTCCTCCTGGGGTCTCCCCTGGGGTCTCCTCCTGGGTCTCCTCCTGGGGTCTCCTCCTGGTGTCTCCTCCTGGGGTCTCCTCCTGGGTCTCCTCCTGGGGTCTCCTCCTGGGGTCTCCTCCTGGTGTCTCCTCCTGGGGTCTCCCCTGGGGTCTCCTCCTGGGTCTCCCCTGGGGTCTCCTCCTGGGTCTCCCCCCTGGGGTCTCCTCCTGGGGTCTCCTCCTGGGGTCTCCTCCTGGGTCTCCCCCTGGGTCTCCTCCTGGGGTCTCCCCCTGGGGTCTCCTCCTGGGGTCTCCCCTGGTGTCTCCCCCTGGGGTCTCCCCTGGGGTCTCCTCCTGGGGTCTCCCCCTGGTGTCTCCTCCTGGGGTCTCCTCCTGGGGTCTCCTCCTGGTGTCTCCCCTGGGGTCTCCCCCTGGGGTCTCCTCCTGGGGTCTCCTCCTGGTGTCTCCTCCTGGGGTCTCCCCTGGTGTCTCCTCCTGGGGTCTCCTCCTGGTGTCTCCCCCTGGGGTCTCCCCCTGGGGTCTCCTCCTGGGTCTCCCCTGGGGTCTCCCCCTGGGGTCTCTCCCTGGGGTCTCCCCCTGGGGTCTCCTCCTGGGTCTCCTCCTGGGTCTCCTCCTGGTGTCTCCTCCTGGGGTCTCCTCCTGGGGTCTCCCCTGGTGTCTCCCCCTGGGTCTCCCCTGGTGTCTCCTCCTGGTGTCTCCTCCTGGGGTCTCCTCCTGGGGTCTCCCCCTGGGTCTCCTCCTGATGTCTCCCCTGGGGTCTCCTCCTGGTGTCTCCCCTGGGGTCTCCCCTGGGGTCTCCTCCTGGGGTCTCCTCCTGGGGTCTCCCCTGGGTCTCCCCTGGTGTCTCCTCCTGGTGTCTCCCCCTGGGGTCTCCTCCTGGGGTCTCCTCCTGGGGTCTCCTCCTGGGGTCTCCCCCTGGGGTCTCCTCCTGGGGTCTCCTCCTGGGTCTCCTCCTGGGGTCTCCTCTTGGGGTCTCCTCCTGGGTCTCCTCCTGGGGTCTCCTCCTGGGGTCTCCCCTGGGTCTCCTCCTGGGGTCTCCTCCTGGGTCTCCCCTGGGTCTCCTCCTGGGGTCTCCCCCTGGGTCTCCTCCTATTGTCTCCTCCTGGTGTCTCCTCCTGGTGTCTCCTCCTGGGTCTCCTCCTGGGGTCTCCCCTGGGGTCTCCTCCTGGGGTCTCCCCTGGGTCTCCCCTGGTGTCTCCCCTGGGGTCTCCCCCTGGGGTCTCCCCCTGGGGTCTCCCCTGGGGTCTCCTCCTGGGTCTCCCCTGGGGTCTCCTCCTGGGGTCTCTCCCTGGGGTCTCCCCCTGGGGTCTCCTCCTGGGTCTCCTCCTGGTGTCTCCTCCTGGGGTCTCCCCCTGGGGTCTCCCCCTGGGGTCTCCTCCTGGGGTCTCCTCCTGGTGTCTCCCCCTGGGGTCTCCTCCTGGGGTCTCCTCCTGGTGTCTCCTCCTGGGGTCTCCTCCTGGGGTCTCCTCCTGGGGTCTCTTCCTGGGTCTCCTCCTGGGATCTCCCCTGGGGTCTCCTCCTGGGGTCTCCTCCTGGGGTCTCCTCCTGGGGTCTCCTCCTGGGTCTCCTCCTGGGATCTCCTCCTGGGGTCTCCTCCTGGGGTCTCCTCCTGGGTCTCCTCCTGGGATCTCCCCTGGGGTCTCCCCCTGGTGGCTCCTCCTGGGGTCTCCCCCTGGGGTCTCCTCTTGGTCTCCCCCTGGGGTCTCCCCCTGGGGTCTCCCCCTGGGGTCTCCTCCTGGGTCTCCCCTGGGGTCTCCCCCTGGGGTCTCCTCCTGGTGTCTCCTCCTGGGGTCTCCTCCTGGGGTCTCCCCCTGGGGTCTCCCCCTGGGGTCTCCTCCTGGGGTCTCCTCCTGGGGTCTCCCCTGGGTCTCCTCCTGGGGTCTCCTCCTGGGTCTCCTCCTGGGATCTCCTCCTGGGGTCTCCTCCTGGGGTCTCCCCTGGGGTCTCCCCCTGGGGTCTCCCCTGGGGTCTCCTCCTGGTGTCTCCTCCTGGGGTCTCCTCCTGGGGTCTCCCCCTGGGGTCTCCCCCTGGGGTCTCCTCCTGGGGTCTCCTCCTGGGGTCTCCCCTGGGTCTCCTCCTGGGTCTCCTCCTGGGTCTCCCCTGGTGTCTCCTCCTGGGGTCTCCCCTGGGGTCTCCTCTTGGTCTCCCCCTGGGGTCTCCCCCTGGGGTCTCCTCCTGGGTCTCCCCCTGGGGTCTCCTCCTGGTGTCTCCTCCTGGGGTCTCCTCCTGGGTCTCCCCCTGGGGTCTCCTCCTGGGGTCTCCTCCTGGTGTCTCCCCCTGGGGTCTCCTCCTGGTGTCTCCCCCTGGGGTCTCCTCCTGGGGTCTCCTCCTGGGTCTCCCCCTGGGGTCTCCCCTGGGGTCTCCTCCTGGGGTCTCCTCCTGGGGTCTCCCCTGGGTCTCCTCCTGGTGTCTCCTCCTGGGGTCTCCCCCTGGGGTCTCCTCCTGGGGTCTCCCCTGGGGTCTCCTCCTGGGTCTCCCCCTGGGGTCTCCTCCTGGTGTCTCCCTGGGGTCTCCTCCTGGGGTCTCCTCCTGGGGTCTCCCCTGGGGTCTCCTCCTGGGTCTCCCCCTGGGGTCTCCTCCTGGTGTCTCCCCCTGGGGTCTCCCCCTGGGGTTTCCTCCTGGGTCTCCTCCTGGGGTCTCCCCCTGGGGTCTCCTCCTGGGTCTCCTCCTGGGGTCTCCTCCTGGGGCCTCCTCCTGGTGTCTCCCCCTGGGGTCTCCTCCTGGTGTCTCCCCCTGGGGTCTCCCCCTGGGGTTTCCTCCTGGGTCTCCTCCTGGGGTCTCCCCTGGGGTCTCCTCCTGGGTCTCCTCCTGGGGTCTCCTCCTGGTGTCTCCCCCTGGGTCTCCTCCTGGGTCTCCTCCTGGGGTCTCCCCTGGGGTCTCCTCCTGGGTCTCCTCCTGGGTCTCCTCCTGGGGTCTCCTCCTAGGGTCTCCTCCTGGGGTCTCCCCCTGGGGTCTCCTCCTGGGTCTCCCCCTGGGGTCTCCTCCTGGGGTCTCTCCCTGGGGTCTCCCCTGGGGTCTCCTCCTGGGTCTCCTCCTGGTGTCTCCTCTGGGGTCTCCCCCTGGGGTCTCCCCCTGGGGTCTCCTCCTGGGGTCTCCCCTGGGGTCTCCTCCTGGGTCTCCCCTGGGTCTCCTCCTGGTGTCTCCCCCTGGGGTCTCCTCCTGGGGTCTCCTCCTGGGGTCTCCCCCTGGGGTCTCCCCCTGGGGTCTCCTCCTGGGTCTCCCCCTGGGGTCTCCTCCTGGGGTCTCTCCCTGGGGTCTCCCCCTGGGGTCTCCTCCTGGGTCTCCTCCTGGTGTCTCCTCCTGGGGTCTCCCCCTGGGGTCTCCTCCTGGGTCTCCCCCTGGGGTCTCCTCCTGGTGTCTCCCCCTGGGGTCTCCCCCTGGGGTCTCCTCCTGGGGTCTCCTCCTGGGTCTCCCCCTGGGGTCTCCTCCTGGGGTCTCTCCCTGGGGTCTCCCCCTGGGGTCTCCTCCTGGGTCTCCTCCTGGTGTCTCCTCCTGGGGTCTCCCCCTGGGGTTTCCTCCTGGGTCTCCTCCGGTGGTCTCCCCCTGGTGTCTCCTCCTGGGGCCTCCTCCTGGTGTCTCCCCTGGGGTCTCCTGGTGTCTCCCCCTGGGGTCTCCCCCTGGGGTTTCCTCCTGGGTCTCCTCCTGGGGTCTCCCCCTGGGGTTTCCTCCTGGGTCTCCTCCGGTGGTCTCCCCCTGGTGTCTCCTCCTGGGGCCTCCTCCTGGTGTCTCCCCCTGGGGTCTCCTCCTGGGTCTCCTCCTGGGGTCTCCCCTGGGGTTTCCTCCTGGGTCTCCTCCTGGGGTCTCCCCCTGGGGTCTCCTCCTGGGTCTCCCCCTGGTGTCTCCTCCTGGGGTCTCCTCCTGGGGTCTCCTCCTGGGGTCTCCTCCTGGGTCTCCCCCTGGGGTCTCCTCCTGGGGTCTCCTCCTGGGGTCTCCCCCTGGGGTCTCCTCCTGGGTCTCCTCCTGGGTCTCCTCCTGGGGTCTCCTCCTGGGTCTCCCCCTGGTGTCTCCTCCTGGTGTCTCCTCCTGGGGTCTCCTCCTGGGGTCTCCTCCTGGGGTCTCCTCCTGGGTCTCCCCCTGGGGTCTCCTCCTGGGGTCTCCTCCTGGGGTCTCCCCTGGGGTCTCCTCCTGGGTCTCCTCCTGGGGTCTCCTCCTGGGTCTCCCCCTGGTGTCTCCTCCTGGGGTCTCCCCCTGGGGTCTCCCCCTGGGGTCTCCTCCTGGGTCTCCTCCTGGGGTCTCCTCCTGGGTCTCCCCCTGGTGTCTCCTCCTGGGGTCTCCCCTGGGGTCTCCTCCTGGGGTCTCCCCCTGGGGTCTCCTCCTGGGGTCTCCCCCTGGGGTCTCCCCCTGGGGTCTCCTCCTGGGTCTCCCCTGGTGTCTCCTCCTGGGGTCTCCCCCTGGGGTCTCCTCCTGGGGTCTCCCCTGGGGTCTCCTCCTGGGGTCTCCCCCTGGGGTCTCCCCCTGGGGTCTCCTCCTGGGGTCTCCCCTGGGGTCTCCCCCTGGGGTCTCCTCCTGGGGTCTCCCCCTGGGGTCTCCCCTGGGGTCTCCTCCTGGGGTCTCCCCCTGGGGTCTCCCCTGGGGTCTCCTCCTGGGGTCTCCCCCTGGGGTCTCCTCCTGGGGTCTCCTCCTGGGTCTCCCCTGGGGTCTCCTCCTGGGGTCTCCCCTGGGGTCTCCCCCTGGGGTCTCCTCCTGGGGTCTCCTCCTGGTGTCTCCTCCTGGGGTCTCCTCCTGGGTCTCCTCCTGGGGTCTCCTCCTGGGGTCTCCTCCTGGGGTCTCCCCCTGGGGTCTCCTCCTGGGGTCTCCCCCTGGGGTCTCCCCTGGGGTCTCCCCCTGGGGTCTCCTCCTGGGGTCTCCTCCTGGGGTCTCCTCCTGGGTCTCCCCCTGGGGTCTCCTCCTGGGTCTCCCCCTGGGGTCTCCTCCTGGGGTCTCCCCCTGGGGTCTCCTCCTGGGGTCTCCCCCTGGGGTCTCCTCCTGGGGTCTCCTCCTGGGGTCTCCTCCTGGGTCTCCCCCTGGGGTCTCCTCCTGGGGTCTCCTCTGACAGATTATTATTATTTTTACATAAATGTGTAAAAAGACTGGAGACAACGATACAATGTAACAATGATACAACATGTAACAACTTCTTGGAGAAAACAGACAGGAGACAACGATACAATGTAACAATGATACAACATGTAACAACTTCTATGAGAAAACAGACAGGAGACAACGATACAATGTAACAATGATAAAATGATTCAAATGTAACAACTTTCCTTGTAACTGCTTTAGAATGAAGTATTAAAGCTGAATTGGCCTCTATTTAAACTGGACAATGGCAGGGCAGAACCTCTCACATGACAACATGCCCGGTCATGTGAGAAATACCACCCAATCCATACCATAGAGAATGATAGAGGCCTCAAGTGGCCAAAAGGCTGCATTAGCATGGGCAGCGCCATTGAGAGCTTCCACCATTATAATAAATTCAATTGGGTGGGACATCCAACCTCATTGGCTGATCCCTGTCTGAGTCGTGTCCAACCAGGTCATCAGGAGAGATCAGCCAATCGTGAAGAAGAAAAAAAGTAACTACTTTAAAATGGTGATAGCATCAATGCCACTGCCCGTGCTGTCACAGACACTATAATGTCACAGATACAAAGATGAGTCCTCTATCCATCTCTATGATCCATGCTGACTGCTAAGTAGACATGTTATTATGTTATCTCTAAAAACCAATGGTTCATATATACCACTGGAACGGTCAGTCCCTTGACAGACGTGTATGATGTCACTCTTTTAAAGCATGCGAATTCTATCATTCTGTTCTCCCTGAGCGCCGTGTGGAAGTTTAGAACGCAGAACGTTGCTGACGGTGCAGTTTGCCCCCCTCCAAAAAAGCACAGCAACCTGGTAACATTGGTATGTGGCCTGCAGGCGACCCACTGTTGAACATTAGTCAGAGCTGGAGGCACGAGGAACAAGTCCTCTAGTTCAGTTTACAGAATGGCAAATCAAGATGCAAAAGGAGCTGGAATTACTCTGACTATTGAGGTAAACATGTATTTCCATTGTTAGGCATACAAGTATAATGCATGGAAATATGACACGATGGATGATAACATTGTATTTTGTAATTGGTTAACCTGTTCATTTTGTTCTGTTTTTTAATGCATTACAGTGAGCTTCAACAGTTGTAGTACGCTGAAAGTCATTTGTTACTTTGTTTCCTAAAAAAAGTGTCACTCTTCACTCTACAGCCTGACAATAGAAGACAACAGAAAGACAGTGAGCCTCCATCTATGTCCTTCCCATCCACATCCAAGTCGTCCCAGACCGTGTCAACATGGCATGGTTTTGGGCAGAAGGTGCATCTCCTGGCCCCTTACCTGTGGCCCCGGGGCAGCCTGCCTCTTCAGGTAATGGTCCTGCTCTGTCTGGCCCTACTGGCGATGGAAAGGGTCATCAACGTCTTCGTCCCCATCTACTCCAAAAACATAGGTGAGTCTGTCCCCTACTCTAAAAACATAGGTGAGACTGTCCCCTACTCCAAAAACATAGGTGAGACTGTCTGTCCCCTACTCCAAAAACATAGGTGAGTCTGTCCCCTACTCCAAACACATAGGTGAGACTGTCCCCTACTCTAAAAACATAGGTGAGACTGTCTGTCCCTTACTCCAAACACATAGGTGAGACTGTCCCCTACTGCAAAAACATAAGTGAGACTGTCCCCTACTCCAAAAACATAGGTGAGTCTGTCCCCTACTCCAAAAACATAGGTGAGACTGTCCCCTACTCCAAAAACATAAGTGAGACTGTCCCCTACTCCAAAAACATAAGTGAGACTGTCCCCTACTCCAAAAACATAGTTGAGACTGTCCCCTATTCCAAAAACATAGGTGAGTCTGTCCCATACTCCAAAAACATAGGTGAGTCTGTCCCCTACTCCAAAAACATAGGTGAGACTGTCCCCTACTCCAAAAACATAGGTGAGACTGTCCCCTACTCCAAAAACATAGGTGAGTCTGTCCCATACTCCAAAAACATAGGTGAGTCTGTCCCATACTCCAAACACATAGGTGAGACTGTCCCCTACTCCAAAAACATAGGTGAGACTGTCCCATACTCCAAAAACATAGGTGAGACTGTCCCCTACTCCAAACACATAGGTGAGACTGTCCCCTACTCCAAAAACATGGGTGAGTCTGTCCCATACTCAAAAAACATAGGTGAGTCTGTCCCATACTCCAAACACATAGGTGAGACTGTCCCCTACTCCAAAAACATAGGTGAGACTGTCCCATACTCCAAAAACATAGGTGAGACTGTCCCCTACTCCAAAAACATAGTTGAGACTGTCCCCTACTCCAAAAACATAGTTGCGACTGTCCCCTACTCCAAAAACATAGGTGAGTCTGTCCCCTACTCCAAAAACATAGGTGAGACTGTCCCCTACTCCAAAAACATAGGTGAGTCTGTCCCCTACTCCAAAAACATAGGTGAGACTGTCCACTACTCCAAAAACATAGGTGAGACTGTCTGTCCCCTACTCCAAAAACATAGGTGAGACTGTCCCCTTCTCCAAAAACATAGGTGAGACTGTTCCCTACTCCAAAAACATAGTTGAGACTGTCCCCTACTGCAAAAACATAAGTGAGACTGTCCCCTACTCCAAAAACATAGGTGAGTCTGTCCCATACTCCAAAAACATAGGTGAGTCTGTCCCATACTCCAAACACATAGGTGAGACTGTCCCCTACTCCAAAAACATAGGTGAGACTGTCCCATACTCCAAAAACATAGGTGAGACTGTCCCCTACTCCAAAAACATGGGTGAGTCTGTCCCATACTCCAAAAACATAGGTGAGTCTGTCCCATACTCCAAACACATAGGTGAGACTGTCCCCTACTCCAAAAACATAGGTGAGACTGTCCCATACTCCAAAAACATAGGTGAGACTGTCCCCTACTCCAAAAACATAGTTGAGACTGTCCCCTACTCCAAAAACATAGTTGAGACTGTCCCCTACTCCAAAAACATAGGTGAGTCTGTCCCCTACTCCAAAAACATAGGTGAGTCTGTCCCATACTCCAAACACATAGGTGAGACTGTCCCCTACTCCAAAAACATAGGTGAGACTGTCCCATACTCCAAAAACATAGGTGAGACTGTCCCCTACTCCAAAAACATAGTTGAGACTGTCCCCTACTCCAAAACATAGGTGAGACTGTCCCCTACTCCAAACACATAGGTGAGACTGTCTGTCCCCTACTCCAAAAACATAGGTGAGTCTGTCCCATACTCCAAACACATAGGTGAGACTGTCCCCCTCCAAAAACATAGGTGAGTCTGTCCCATACTCCAAAAACATAGGTGAGTCTGTCCCATACTCCAAACACATAGGTGAGACTGTCCCCCTACTCCAAAAACATAGGTGAGACTGTCCCATACTCCAAAAACATAGGTGAGACTGTCCCCTACTCCAAACACATAGGTGAGACTGTCCCCTACTCCAAAAACATGGGTGAGTCTGTCCCATACTCAAAAAACATAGGTGAGTCTGTCCCATACTCCAAACACATAGGTGAGACTGTCCCCTACTCCAAAAACATAGGTGAGACTGTCCCATACTCCAAAAACATAGGTGAGACTGTCCCCTACTCCAAAAACATAGTTGAGACTGTCCCCTACTCCAAAAACATAGTTGAGACTGTCCCCTACTCCAAAAACATAGGTGAGTCTGTCCCATACTCCAAACACATAGGTGAGACTGTCCCCTACTCCAAAAACATAGGTGAGACTGTCCCATACTCCAAAAACATAGGTGAGACTGTCCCCTACTCCAAAACATAGTTGAGACTGTCCCCTACTCCAAAAACATAGGTGAGTATGTCCCATACTCCAAAAACATAGGTGAGTCTGTCTGTCCCCTACTCCAAAAACATAGGTGAGACTGTCCCATACTCCAAAAACATAGGTGAGACTGTCCCATACTCCAAAACATAGGTGAGACTGTCCCCTACTCCAAAAACATAGGTGAGACTGTCCCCTACTCCAAAAACATAGGTGAGACTGTTCCCTACTCCAAAAACATAGGTGAGACTGTCCCCTACTCCAAAAACATAGTTGAGACTGTCCCCTACTCCAAACACATAGGTGAGACTGTCCCCTACTCCAAACACATAGGTGAAACTGTCTGTCCCCTACTCCAAAAACATAGGTGAGACTGTCCCCTACTCCAAAATCATAGGTGAGTCTGTCCCCTACTCCAAAAACATAGTTGAGTCTGTCCCCTACTCCAAAATCATAGGTGAGTCTGTCCCCTACTCCAAAAACATAGGTGAGACTGTCCCCTACTCCAAAAACATAGGTGAGACTGTCCCCTACTCCAAAAACATAGGTGAGACTGTCCCCTACTCCAAAAACATAGGTGAGACTGTCCCCTACTCCAAACACATAGGTGAGACTGTCTGTCCCCTACTCCAAAAACATAGGTGAGACTGTCCCCTACTCCAAAATCATAGTTGAGTCTGTCCCCTACTCCAAAAACATAGTTGAGTCTGTCCCCTACTCCAAAAACATAGGTGAGACTGTCCCCTACTCCAAAAACATAGTTGAGACTGTCCCCTACTCCAAAAACATAGGTGAGACTGTCCCCTACTCCAAAAACATAGGTGAGACTGTCCCCTACTCCAAAAACATAGGTGAGACTGTCCCCTACTCCAAAAACATAGTTGAGACTGTCCCCTACTCCAAAAACATAGGTGAGACTGTCCCCTACTCCAAACACATAGGTGAGACTGTCTGTCCCCTACTCCAAAAACATAGGCGAGACTGTCTGTCCCCTACTCCAAAAACATAGGTGAGACTGTCCCCTACTCCAAAAACATAGGTGAGACTGTCCCCTACTCCAAAAACATAGGTGAGACTGTCCCCTACTACAAAAACATAGGTGAGACTGTCCCCTACTCCAAAAACATAGATGAGACTGTCCCCTACTCCAAAAACATAGGTGAGACTGTCTGTCCCCTACTCCAAAAACATAGGTGAGACTGTCCCCTACTCCAAAAACATAGATGAGACTGTCCCCTACTCCAAAAACATAGGTGAGACTGTCTGTCCCCTACTCCAAAAACATAGGTAGACTGTCCCCTGCTCCAAAAACATAGGTGAGACTGTCCCCTACTCCAAAACATAGGTGAGACTGTCCCCTTCTCCAAAAACATAGGTGAGACTGTTCCCTACTCCAAAAACATAGTTGAGACTGTCCCCTACTGCAAAAACATAAGTGAGACTGTCCCCTACTCCAAAAACATAGTTGAGACTGTCCCCTACTCCAAAAACATAGGTGAGTCTGTCCCATACTCCAAAAACATAGGTGAGTCTGTCCCATACTCCAAACACATAGGTGAGACTGTCCCCTACTCCAAAAACATAGGTGAGACTGTCCCATACTCCAAAAACATAGGTGAGACTGTCCCCTACTCCAAAAACATGGGTGAGTCTGTCCCATACTCCAAAAACATAGGTGAGACTGTCCCATACTCCAAAAACATAGGTGAGACTGTCCCCTACTCCAAAAACATAGTTGAGACTGTCCCCTACTCCAAAAACATAGTTGCGACTGTCCCCTACTCCAAAAACATAGGTGAGTCTGTCCCCTACTCCAAAAACATAGGTGAGTCTGTCCCATACTCCAAACACATAGGTGAGACTGTCCCCTACTCCAAAAACATAGGTGAGACTGTCCCATACTCCAAAAACATAGGTGAGACTGTCCCCTACTCCAAAAACATAGTTGAGACTGTCCCCTACTACAAAAACATAGGTGAGACTGTCCCATACTCCAAAAACATAGGTGAGACTGTCCCCTACTCCAAAAACATAGGTGAGACTGTCCCATACTCCAAAAACATAGGTGAGACTGTCCCCTACTCCAAAAACATAGGTGAGACTGTCCCCTACTCCAAAAACATAGGTGAGTATGTCCCATACTCCAAAAACATAGGTGAGACTGTCCCATACTCCAAAAACATAGGTGAGACTGTCCCCTACTCCAAAACTTAGGTGAGACTGTCCCCTACTCCAAAACATAGGTGAGTATGTCCCATACTCCAAAAACATAGGTGAGACTGTCCCATACTCCAAAAACATAGGTGAGTCTGTCTGTCCCCTACTCCAAAAACATAGGTGAGACTGTCCCCTACTCCAAAAACATAGGTGAGACTGTCCCCTACTCCAAAAACATTGGTGAGACTGTCTGTCCCCTACTCCAAAAACATTGGAGAGACTGTCTGTCCCCTACTCCAAACACATAGGTGAGACTGTCCCCTACTCTAAAAACATAGGTGAGACTGTCTGTCCCTTACTCCAAACACATAGGTGAGACTGTCCCCTACTGCAAAAACATAAGTGAGACTGTCCCCTACTCCAAAAACATAGGTGAGTCTGTCCCCTACTCCAAAAACATAGGTGAGACTGTCCCCTACTCCAAAAACATAAGTGAGACTGTCCCCTACTCCAAAAACATAAGTGAGACTGTCCCCTACTCCAAAAACATAGTTGAGACTGTCCCCTATTCCAAAAACATAGGTGAGTCTGTCCCATACTCCAAAAACATAGGTGAGTCTGTCCCCTACTCCAAAAACATAGGTGAGACTGTCCCCTACTCCAAAAACATTGGTGAGACTGTCCCCTACTCCAAAAACATAGGTGAGACTGTCCCCTACTCCAAAACATAGGTGAGTCTGTCCCATACTCCAAAAACATAGGTGAGTCTGTCCCATACTCCAAACACATAGGTGAGACTGTCCCCTACTCCAAAAACATAGGTGAGACTGTCCCATACTCCAAAACATAGGTGAGACTGTCCCCTACTCCAAACACATAGGTGAGACTGTCCCCTACTCCAAAAACATGGGTGAGTCTGTCCCATACTCAAAAAACATAGGTGAGTCTGTCCCATACTCCAAAAACATAGGTGAGACTGTCCCCTACTCCAAAAACATAGTTGAGACTGTCCCCTACTCCAAAAACATAGTTGAGACTGTCCCCTACTCCAAAAACATAGGTGAGTCTGTCCCCTACTCCAAAACATAGGTGAGACTGTCCCCTACTCCAAAAACATAGGTGAGTCTGTCCCCTACTCCAAAAACATAGGTGAGACTGTCCACTACTCCAAAAACATAGGTGAGACTGTCTGTCCCCTACTCCAAAAACATAGGTGAGACTGTCCCCTTCTCCAAAAACATAGGTGAGACTGTTCCCTACTCCAAAAACATAGTTGAGACTGTCCCCTACTGCAAAAACATAAGTGAGACTGTCCCCTACTCCAAAAACATAGTTGAGACTGTCCCCTACTCCAAAAACATAGGTGAGTCTGTCCCATTCTCCAAAAACATAGGTGAGTCTGTCCCATACTCCAAACACATAGGTGAGACTGTCCCCTACTCCAAAAACATAGGTGAGACTGTCCCATACTCCAAAAACATAGGTGAGACTGTCCCCTACTCCAAAAACATGGGTGAGTCTGTCCCATACTCCAAAAACATAGGTGAGTCTGTCCCATACTCCAAACACATAGGTGAGACTGTCCCCTACTCCAAAAAAATATAGGTGAGACTGTCCCATACTCCAAAAACATAGGTGAGACTGTCCCCTACTCCAAAAACATAGTTGAGACTGTCCCCTACTCCAAAAACATAGTTGAGACTGTCCCCTACTCCAAAAACATAGGTGAGTCTGTCCCCTACTCCAAAAACATAGGTGAGTCTGTCCCCTACTCCAAAAACATAGGTGAGTCTGTCCCATACTCCAAACACATAGGTGAGACTGTCCCCTACTCCAAAAACATAGGTGAGACTGTCCCATACTCCAAAAACATAGGGTGAGACTGTCCCCTACTCCAAAAACATAGTTGAGACTGTCCCCTACTCCAAAAACATAGGTGAGACTGTCCCCTACTCCAAACACATAGGTGAGACTGTCTGTCCCCTACTCCAAAAACATAGGTGAGTCTGTCCCATACTCCAAACACATAGGTGAGACTGTCCCCTACTCCAAAAACATAGGTGAGTCTGTCCCATACTCCAAAAACATAGGTGAGTCTGTCCCATACTCCAAACACATAGGTGAGACTGTCCCCTACTCCAAAACATAGGTGAGACTGTCCCATACTCCAAAAACATAGGTGAGACTGTCCCCTACTCCAAACACATAGGTGAGACTGTCCCCTACTCCAAAAACATGGGTGAGTCTGTCCCATACTCAAAAAACATAGGTGAGTCTGTCCCATACTCCAAACACATAGGTGAGACTGTCCCCTACTCCAAAAACATAGGTGAGACTGTCCCATACTCCAAAAACATAGGTGAGACTGTCCCCTACTCCAAAAACATAGTTGAGACTGTCCCCTACTCCAAAAACATAGTTGAGACTGTCCCCTACTCCAAAAACATAGGTGAGTCTGTCCCATACTCCAAACACATAGGTGAGACTGTCCCCTACTCCAAAAACATAGGTGAGACTGTCCCATACTCCAAAAACATAGGTGAGACTGTCCCCTACTCCAAAAACATAGTTGAGACTGTCCCCTACTCCAAAAACATAGTTGAGACTGTCCCCTACTCCAAAAACATAGGTGAGACTGTCCCCTACTCCAAAAACATAGGTGAGTATGTCCCATACTCCAAAAACATAGGTGAGTCTGTCTGTCCCCTACTCCAAAAACATAGGTGAGACTGTCCCATACTCCAAAAACATAGGTGAGACTGTCCCATACTCCAAAAACATAGGTGAGACTGTCCCCTACTCCAAAAACATAGTTGAGACTGTCCCCTACTCCAAAAACATAGGTGAGACTGTCCCCTACTCCAAAAACATAGGTGAGACTGTTCCCTACTCCAAAAAACATAGGTGAGACTGTCCCCTACTCCAAAAACATAGTTGAGACTGTCCCCTACTCCAAAAACATAGGTGAGACTGTCCCCTACTCCAAACACATAGGTGAAACTGTCTGTCCCCTACTCCAAAAACATAGGTGAGACTGTCCCCTACTCCAAAATCATAGGTGAGTCTGTCCCCTACTCCAAAAACATAGTTGAGTCTGTCCCCTACTCCAAAATCATAGGTGAGTCTGTCCCCATCTACTCCAAAAACATAGGTGAGACTGTCCCCTACTCCAAAACATAGGTGAGACTGTCCCCTACTCCAAAAACATAGGTGAGACTGTCCCCTACTCCAAAAACATAGGTGAGACTGTCCCCTACTCCAAACACATAGGTGAGACTGTCTGTCCCCTACTCCAAAAACATAGGTGAGACTGTCCCCTACTCCAAAATCATAGTTGAGTCTGTCCCCTACTCCAAAAACATAGTTGAGTCTGTCCCCTACTCCAAAAACATAGTTGAGACTGTCCCCTACTCCAAAAACATAGTTGAGACTGTCCCCCTACTCCAAAAACATAGGTGAGACTGTCCCCTACTCCAAAAACATAGGTGACACTGTCCCCTACTCCAAAAACATAGGTGAGACTGTCCCCTACTCCAAAAACATAGTTGAGACTGTCCCCTACTCCAAAAACATAGGTGAGACTGTCCCCTACTCCAAACACATAGGTGAGACTGTCTGTCCCCTACTCCAAAAACATAGGCGAGACTGTCTGTCCCCTACTCCAAAAGATAGGTGAGACTGTCTGTCCCCTACTCCAAAAACATAGGTGAGACTGTCCCCTACTCCAAAAACATAGGTGAGACTGTCCCCTACTCCAAAAACATAGGTGAGACTGTCCCCTACTACAAAAACATAGGTGAGACTGTCCCCTACTCCAAAAACATAGATGAGACTGTCCCCTACTCCAAAAACATAGGTGAGACTGTCTGTCCCCTACTCCAAAAACATAGGTAAACTGTCCCCTGCTCCAAAAACATAGGTAGACTGTCCCCTGCTCCAAAAACATAGGTGAGACTGTCCCCTACTCCAAAAACATAGGTGAGACTGTCCCCTTCTCCAAAAACATAGGTGAGACTGTTCCCTACTCCAAAACATAGTTGAGACTGTCCCCTACTGCAAAAACATAAGTGAGACTGTCCCCTACTCCAAAAACATAGTTGAGACTGTCCCCTACTCCAAAAACATAGGTGAGTCTGTCCCATACTCCAAAAACATAGGTGAGTCTGTCCCATACTCCAAAAACATAGGTGAGTCTGTCCCATACTCCAAACACATAGGTGAGACTGTCCCCTACTCCAAAAACATAGGTAGACTGTCCCCTGCTCCAAAAACATAGGTGAGACTGTCCCCTACTCCAAAAACATAGGTGAGACTGTCCCCTTCTCCAAAAACATAGGTGAGACTGTTCCCTACTCCAAAAACATAGGTGAGACTGTCCCCTACTGCAAAAACATAAGTGAGACTGTCCCCTACTCCAAAAACATAGTTGAGACTGTCCCCTACTCCAAAAACATAGGTGAGTCTGTCCCATACTCCAAAAACATAGGTGAGTCTGTCCCATACTCCAAACACATAGGTGAGACTGTCCCCTACTCCAAAAACATAGGTGAGACTGTCCCATACTCCAAAAACTTAGGCGAGACTGTCCCCTACTCCAAAAACATAGTTGAGACTGTCCCCTACTCCAAAAACATAGGTGAGACTGTCCCCTACTCCAAACACATAGGTGAGACTGTCCCCTACTCCAAAAACATAGGTGAGACTGTCCCCTACTCCAAAAACATAGGTGAGACTGTCCCCTACTCCAAAAACATAGGTGAGACTGTCCCCTACTCCAAACACATAGGTGAGACTGTCTGTCCCCTACTCCAAAAACATAGGTGAGACTGTCCCCTACTCCAAAATCATAGTTGAGTCTGTCCCCTACTCCAAAAACATAGTTGAGTCTGTCCCCTACTCCAAAAACATAGGTGAGACTGTCCCCTACTCCAAAAACATAGTTGAGACTGTCCCCTACTCCAAAACATAGGTGAGACTGTCCCCTACTCCAAAAACATAGGTGACACTGTCCCCTACTCCAAAAACATAGGTGAGACTGTCCCCTACTCCAAAAACATAGTTGAGACTGTCCCCTACTCCAAAAACATAGGTGAGACTGTCCCCTACTCCAAACACATAGGTGAGACTGTCTGTCCCCTACTCCAAAAACATAGGCGAGACTGTCTGTCCCCTACTCCAAAAACATAGGTGAGACTGTCTGTCCCCTACTCCAAAAACATAGGTGAGACTGTCCCCTACTCCAAAAACATAGGTGAGACTGTCCCCTACTCCAAAAACATAGGTGAGACTGTCCCCTACTACAAAAACATAGGTGAGACTGTCCCCTACTCCAAAAACATAGATGAGACTGTCCCCTACTCCAAAAACATAGGTGAGACTGTCTGTCCCCTACTCCAAAAACATAGGTAGACTGTCCCCTGCTCCAAAAACATAGGTGAGACTGTCCCCTACTCCAAAAACATAGGTGAGACTGTCCCCTTCTCCAAAAACATAGGTGAGACTGTTCCCTACTCCAAAAACATAGTTGAGACTGTCCCCTACTGCAAAAACATAAGTGAGACTGTCCCCTACTCCAAAAACATAGTTGAGACTGTCCCCTACTCCAAAAACATAGGTGAGTCTGTCCCATACTCCAAAAACATAGGTGAGTCTGTCCCATACTCCAAACACATAGGTGAGACTGTCCCCTACTCCAAAAACATAGGTAGACTGTCCCCTGCTCCAAAAACATAGGTGAGACTGTCCCCTACTCCAAAAACATAGGTGAGACTGTCCCCTTCTCCAAAAACATAGGTGAGACTGTTCCCTACTCCAAAAACATAGGTGAGACTGTCCCCTACTGCAAAAACATAAGTGAGACTGTCCCCTACTCCAAAAACATAGTTGAGACTGTCCCCTACTCCAAAAACATAGGTGAGTCTGTCCCATACTCCAAAAACATAGGTGAGTCTGTCCCATACTCCAAACACATAGGTGAGACTGTCCCCTACTCCAAAAACATAGGTGAGACTGTCCCATACTCCAAAAACATAGGTGAGACTGTCCCCTACTCCAAAACATAGTTGAGACTGTCCCCTACTCCAAAAACATAGGTGAGACTGTCCCCTACTCCAAACACATAGGTGAGACTGTCTGTCCCCTACTCCAAAAACATAGGTGAGTCTGTCCCATACTCCAAACACATAGGTGAGACTGTCCCCTACTCCAAAAACATAGGTGAGTCTGTCCCATACTCCAAAAACATAGGTGAGTCTGTCCCATACTCCAAACACATAGGTGAGACTGTCCCCTACTCCAAAAACATAGTTGAGACTGTCCCCTACTGCAAAAACATAAGTGAGACTGTCCCCTACTCCAAAAACATAGTTGAGACTGTCCCCTACTCCAAAAACATAGGTGAGTCTGTCCCATACTCCAAAAACATAGGTGAGTCTGTCCCATACTCCAAACACATAGGTGAGACTGTCCCCTACTCCAAAACATAGGTAGACTGTCCCCTGCTCCAAAAACATAGGTGAGACTGTCCCCTACTCCAAAAACATAGGTGAGACTGTCCCCTTCTCCAAAAACATAGGTGAGACTGTTCCCTACTCCAAAAACATAGGTGAGACTGTCCCCTACTGCAAAAACATAAGTGAGACTGTCCCCTACTCCAAAAACATAGTTGAGACTGTCCCCTACTCCAAAAACATAGGTGAGTCTGTCCCATACTCCAAAAACATAGGTGAGTCTGTCCCATACTCCAAACACATAGGTGAGACTGTCCCCTACTCCAAAAACATAGGTGAGACTGTCCCATACTCCAAAAACATAGGTGAGACTGTCCCCTACTCCAAAAACATAGTTGAGACTGTCCCCTACTCCAAAAACATAGGTGAGACTGTCCCCTACTCAAACACATAGGTGAGACTGTCTGTCCCCTACTCCAAAAACATAGGTGAGTCTGTCCCATACTCCAAACACATAGGTGAGACTGTCCCCTACTCCAAAAACATAGGTGAGTCTGTCCCATACTCCAAAAACATAGGTGAGTCTGTCCCATACTCCAAACACATAGGTGAGACTGTCCCCTACTCCAAAAACATAGGTGAGACTGTCCCATACTCCAAAAACATAGGTGAGACTGTCCCCTACTCCAAACACATAGGTGAGACTGTCCCCTACTCCAAAAACATGGGTGAGTCTGTCCCATACTCAAAAAACATAGGTGAGTCTGTCCCATACTCCAAACACATAGGTGAGACTGTCCCCTACTCCAAAAACATAGGTGAGACTGTCCCATACTCCAAAAACATAGGTGAGACTGTCCCCTACTCCAAAAACATAGTTGAGACTGTCCCCTACTCCAAAAACATAGTTGAGACTGTCCCCTACTCCAAAAACATAGGTGAGTCTGTCCCATACTCCAAACACATAGGTGAGACTGTCCCATACTCCAAAAACATAGGTGAGACTGTCCCCTACTCCAAAAACATAGGTGAGACTGTCCCATACTCCAAAAACATAGGTGAGACTGTCCCCTACTCCAAAAACATAGTTGAGACTGTCCCCTACTCCAAAAACATAGTTGAGACTGTCCCCTACTCCAAAAACATAGGTGAGACTGTCCCCTACTCCAAAAACATAGGTGAGTATGTCCCATACTCCAAAAACATAGGTGAGTCTGTCTGTCCCCTACTCCAAAAACATAGGTGAGACTGTCCCATACTCCAAAAACATAGGTGAGACTGTCCCATACTCCAAAAACATAGGTGAGACTGTCCCCTACTCCAAAAACATAGTTGAGACTGTCCCCTACTCCAAAAACATAGGTGAGACTGTCCCCTACTCCAAAAACATAGGTGAGACTGTTCCCTACTCCAAAAACATAGGTGAGACTGTCCCCTACTCCAAAAACATAGTTGAGACTGTCCCCTACTCCAAAAACATAGGTGAGACTGTCCCCTACTCCAAACACATAGGTGAAACTGTCTGTCCCCTACTCCAAAAACATAGGTGAGACTGTCCCCTACTCCAAAATCATAGGTGAGTCTGTCCCCTACTCCAAAAACATAGGTGAGACTGTCCCCCACTCCAAAAACATAGGTGAGACTGTCCCCTACTCCAAAAACATAGGTGAGACTGTCCCCTACTCCAAAACATAGGTGAGACTGTCCCCTACTCCAAACACATAGGTGAGACTGTCTGTCCCCTACTCCAAAAACATAGGTGAGACTGTCCCCTACTCCAAAAACATAGTTGAGACTGTCCCCTACTCCAAAAACATAGGTGAGACTGTCCCCTACTCAAACACATAGGTGAGACTGTCTGTCCCCTACTCCAAAAACATAGGTGAGTCTGTCCCATACTCCAAACACATAGGTGAGACTGTCCCCTACTCCAAAAACATAGGTGAGTCTGTCCCATACTCCAAAAACATAGGTGAGTCTGTCCCATACTCCAAACACATAGGTGAGACTGTCCCCTACTCCAAAAACATAGGTGAGACTGTCCCATACTCCAAAAACATAGGTGAGACTGTCCCCTACTCCAAACACATAGGTGAGACTGTCCCCTACTCCAAAAACATGGGTGAGTCTGTCCCATACTCAAAAAACATAGGTGAGTCTGTCCCATACTCCAAACACATAGGTGAGACTGTCCCCTACTCCAAAAACATAGGTGAGACTGTCCCATACTCCAAAAACATAGGTGAGACTGTCCCCTACTCCAAAAACATAGTTGAGACTGTCCCCTACTCCAAAAACATAGTTGAGACTGTCCCCTACTCCAAAAACATAGGTGAGTCTGTCCCATACTCCAAACACATAGGTGAGACTGTCCCATACTCCAAAAACATAGGTGAGACTGTCCCCTACTCCAAAAACATAGGTGAGACTGTCCCATACTCCAAAAACATAGGTGAGACTGTCCCCTACTCCAAAAACATAGTTGAGACTGTCCCCTACTCCAAAAACATAGTTGAGACTGTCCCCTACTCCAAAAACATAGGTGAGACTGTCCCCTACTCCAAAAACATAGGTGAGTATGTCCCATACTCCAAAAACATAGGTGAGTCTGTCTGTCCCCTACTCCAAAAACATAGGTGAGACTGTCCCATACTCCAAAAACATAGGTGAGACTGTCCCATACTCCAAAAACATAGGTGAGACTGTCCCCTACTCCAAAAACATAGTTGAGACTGTCCCCTACTCCAAAAACATAGGTGAGACTGTCCCCTACTCCAAAAACATAGGTGAGACTGTTCCCTACTCCAAAAACATAGGTGAGACTGTCCCCTACTCCAAAAACATAGTTGAGACTGTCCCCTACTCCAAAAACATAGGTGAGACTGTCCCCTACTCCAAACACATAGGTGAAACTGTCTGTCCCCTACTCCAAAACATAGGTGAGACTGTCCCCTACTCCAAAATCATAGGTGAGTCTGTCCCCTACTCCAAAAACATAGGTGAGACTGTCCCCCACTCCAAAAACATAGGTGAGACTGTCCCCTACTCCAAAAACATAGGTGAGACTGTCCCCTACTCCAAAACATAGGTGAGACTGTCCCCTACTCCAAACACATAGGTGAGACTGTCTGTCCCCTACTCCAAAAACATAGGTGAGACTGTCCCCTACTCCAAAATCATAGTTGAGTCTGTCCCCTACTCCAAAAACATAGGTGAGACTGTCCCCTACTCCAAAAACATAGTTGAGACTGTCCCCTACTCCAAACACATAGGTGAGACTGTCTGTCCCCTACTCCAAAAACATAGGTGAGACTGTCCCCTACTCCAAAATCATAGTTGAGTCTGTCCCCTACTCCAAAAACATAGTTGAGTCTGTCCCCTACTCCAAAAACATAGTTGAGACTGTCCCCTACTCCAAAAACATAGTTGAGACTGTCCCCTACTCCAAAAACATAGGTGAGACTGTCCCCTACTCCAAAAACATAGGTGACACTGTCCCCTACTCCAAAAACATAGGTGAGACTGTCCCCTACTCCAAAAACATAGTTGAGACTGTCCCCTACTCCAAAAACATAGGTGAGACTGTCCCCTACTCCAAACACATAGGTGAGACTGTCTGTCCCCTACTCCAAAAACATAGGCGAGACTGTCTGTCCCCTACTCCAAAAACATAGGTGAGACTGTCTGTCCCCTACTCCAAAAACATAGGTGAGACTGTCCCCTACTCCAAAAACATAGGTGAGACTGTCCCCTACTCCAAAACATAGGTGAGACTGTCCCCTACTACAAAAACATAGGTGAGACTGTCCCCTACTCCAAAAACATAGATGAGACTGTCCCCTACTCCAAAAACATAGGTGAGACTGTCTGTCCCCTACTCCAAAAACATAGGTAGACTGTCCCCTGCTCCAAAAACATAGGTAGACTGTCCCCTGCTCCAAAAACATAGGTGAGACTGTCCCCTACTCCAAAAACATAGGTGAGACTGTCCCCTTCTCCAAAAACATAGGTGAGACTGTTCCCTACTCCAAAAACATAGTTGAGACTGTCCCCTACTGCAAAAACATAAGTGAGACTGTCCCCTACTCCAAAAACATAGTTGAGACTGTCCCCTACTCCAAAAACATAGGTGAGTCTGTCCCATACTCCAAAAACATAGGTGAGTCTGTCCCATACTCCAAAAACATAGGTGAGTCTGTCCCATACTCCAAACACATAGGTGAGACTGTCCCCTACTCCAAAAACATAGGTAGACTGTCCCCTGCTCCAAAAACATAGGTGAGACTGTCCCCTACTCCAAAAACATAGGTGAGACTGTCCCCTTCTCCAAAAACATAGGTGAGACTGTTCCCTACTCCAAAAACATAGGTGAGACTGTCCCCTACTGCAAAAACATAAGTGAGACTGTCCCCTACTCCAAAAACATAGTTGAGACTGTCCCCTACTCCAAAAACATAGGTGAGTCTGTCCCATACTCCAAAAACATAGGTGAGTCTGTCCCATACTCCAAACACATAGGTGAGACTGTCCCCTACTCCAAAAACATAGGTGAGACTGTCCCATACTCCAAAAACTTAGGCGAGACTGTCCCCTACTCCAAAACATAGTTGAGACTGTCCCCTACTCCAAAAACATAGGTGAGACTGTCCCCTACTCCAAACACATAGGTGAGACTGTCCCCTACTCCAAAACATAGGTGAGACTGTCCCCTACTCCAAAAACATAGGTGAGACTGTCCCCTACTCCAAAACATAGGTGAGACTGTCCCCTACTCCAAACACATAGGTGAGACTGTCTGTCCCCTACTCCAAAAACATAGGTGAGACTGTCCCCTACTCCAAAATCATAGTTGAGTCTGTCCCCTACTCCAAAAACATAGTTGAGTCTGTCCCCTACTCCAAAAACATAGGTGAGACTGTCCCCTACTCCAAAAACATAGTTGAGACTGTCCCCTACTCCAAAAACATAGGTGAGACTGTCCCCTACTCCAAAAACATAGGTGACACTGTCCCCTACTCCAAAACATAGGTGAGACTGTCCCCTACTCCAAAAACATAGTTGAGACTGTCCCCTACTCCAAAAACATAGGTGAGACTGTCCCCTACTCCAAACACATAGGTGAGACTGTCTGTCCCCTACTCCAAAAACATAGGCGAGACTGTCTGTCCCCTACTCCAAAAACATAGGTGAGACTGTCTGTCCCCTACTCCAAAAACATAGGTGAGACTGTCCCCTACTCCAAAAACATAGGTGAGACTGTCCCCTACTCCAAAAACATAGGTGAGACTGTCCCCTACTACAAAAACATAGGTGAGACTGTCCCCTACTCCAAAAACATAGATGAGACTGTCCCCTACTCCAAAAACATAGGTGAGACTGTCTGTCCCCTACTCCAAAAACATAGGTAGACTGTCCCCTGCTCCAAAAACATAGGTGAGACTGTCCCCTACTCCAAAAACATAGGTGAGACTGTCCCCTTCTCCAAAAACATAGGTGAGACTGTTCCCTACTCCAAAAACATAGTTGAGACTGTCCCCTACTGCAAAAACATAAGTGAGACTGTCCCCTACTCCAAAAACATAGTTGAGACTGTCCCCTACTCCAAAAACATAGGTGAGTCTGTCCCATACTCCAAAAACATAGGTGAGTCTGTCCCATACTCCAAACACATAGGTGAGACTGTCCCCCTACTCCAAAAACATAGGTAGACTGTCCCCTGCTCCAAAAACATAGGTGAGACTGTCCCCTACTCCAAAAACATAGGTGAGACTGTCCCCTTCTCCAAAAACATAGGTGAGACTGTTCCCTACTCCAAAAACATAGGTGAGACTGTCCCCTACTGCAAAAACATAAGTGAGACTGTCCCCTACTCCAAAAACATAGTTGAGACTGTCCCCTACTCCAAAAACATAGGTGAGTCTGTCCCATACTCCAAAAACATAGGTGAGTCTGTCCCATACTCCAAACACATAGGTGAGACTGTCCCCTACTCCAAAAACATAGGTGAGACTGTCCCATACTCCAAAAACATAGGTGAGACTGTCCCCTACTCCAAAAACATAGTTGAGACTGTCCCCTACTCCAAAAACATAGGTGAGACTGTCCCCTACTCCAAACACATAGGTGAGACTGTCTGTCCCCTACTCCAAAAACATAGGTGAGTCTGTCCCATACTCCAAACACATAGGTGAGACTGTCCCCTACTCCAAAAACATAGGTGAGTCTGTCCCATACTCCAAAAACATAGGTGAGTCTGTCCCATACTCCAAACACATAGGTGAGACTGTCCCCTACTCCAAAAACATAGTTGAGACTGTCCCCTACTGCAAAAACATAAGTGAGACTGTCCCCTACTCCAAAAACATAGTTGAGACTGTCCCCTACTCCAAAAACATAGGTGAGTCTGTCCCATACTCCAAAAACATAGGTGAGTCTGTCCCATACTCCAAACACATAGGTGAGACTGTCCCCTACTCCAAAAACATAGGTAGACTGTCCCCTGCTCCAAAAACATAGGTGAGACTGTCCCCTACTCCAAAAACATAGGTGAGACTGTCCCCTTCTCCAAAAACATAGGTGAGACTGTTCCCTACTCCAAAAACATAGGTGAGACTGTCCCCTACTGCAAAAACATAAGTGAGACTGTCCCCTACTCCAAAAACATAGTTGAGACTGTCCCCTACTCCAAAAACATAGGTGAGTCTGTCCCATACTCCAAAAACATAGGTGAGTCTGTCCCATACTCCAAACACATAGGTGAGACTGTCCCCTACTCCAAAAACATAGGTGAGACTGTCCCATACTCCAAAACATAGGTGAGACTGTCCCCTACTCCAAAAACATAGTTGAGACTGTCCCCTACTCCAAAAACATAGGTGAGACTGTCCCCTACTCCAAACACATAGGTGAGACTGTCTGTCCCCTACTCCAAAAACATAGGTGAGTCTGTCCCATACTCCAAACACATAGGTGAGACTGTCCCCTACTCCAAAAACATAGGTGAGTCTGTCCCATACTCCAAAAACATAGGTGAGTCTGTCCCATACTCCAAACACATAGGTGAGACTGTCCCCTACTCCAAAAACATAGGTGAGACTGTCCCATACTCCAAAAACATAGGTGAGACTGTCCCCTACTCCAAACACATAGGTGAGACTGTCCCCTACTCCAAAAACATGGGTGAGTCTGTCCCATACTCAAAAAACATAGGTGAGTCTGTCCCATACTCCAAACACATAGGTGAGACTGTCCCCTACTCCAAAAACATAGGTGAGACTGTCCCATACTCCAAAAACATAGGTGAGACTGTCCCCTACTCCAAAAACATAGTTGAGACTGTCCCCTACTCCAAAAACATAGTTGAGACTGTCCCCTACTCCAAAAACATAGGTGAGTCTGTCCCATACTCCAAACACATAGGTGAGACTGTCCCATACTCCAAAAACATAGGTGAGACTGTCCCCTACTCCAAAAACATAGGTGAGACTGTCCCATACTCCAAAAACATAGGTGAGACTGTCCCCTACTCCAAAAACATAGTTGAGACTGTCCCGTACTCCAAAAACATAGTTGAGACTGTCCCCTACTCCAAAAACATAGGTGAGACTGTCCCCTACTCCAAAAACATAGGTGAGTATGTCCCATACTCCAAAAACATAGGTGAGTCTGTCTGTCCCCTACTCCAAAAACATAGGTGAGACTGTCCCATACTCCAAAAACATAGGTGAGACTGTCCCATACTCCAAAAACATAGGTGAGACTGTCCCCTACTCCAAAAACATAGTTGAGACTGTCCCCTACTCCAAAAACATAGGTGAGACTGTCCCCTACTCCAAAAACATAGGTGAGACTGTTCCCTACTCCAAAAACATAGGTGAGACTGTCCCCTACTCCAAAAACATAGTTGAGACTGTCCCCTACTCCAAAAACATAGGTGAGACTGTCCCCTACTCCAAACACATAGGTGAAACTGTCTGTCCCCTACTCCAAAAACATAGGTGAGACTGTCCCCTACTCCAAAATCATAGGTGAGTCTGTCCCCTACTCCAAAAACATAGGTGAGACTGTCCCCCACTCCAAAAACATAGGTGAGACTGTCCCCTACTCCAAAAACATAGGTGAGACTGTCCCCTACTCCAAAAACATAGGTGAGACTGTCCCCTACTCCAAACACATAGGTGAGACTGTCTGTCCCCTACTCCAAAAACATAGGTGAGACTGTCCCCTACTCCAAAATCATAGTTGAGTCTGTCCCCTACTCCAAAAACATAGTTGAGTCTGTCCCCTACTCCAAAAACATAGTTGAGACTGTCCCCTACTCCAAAAACATAGGTGAGACTGTCCCCTACTCCAAAAACATAGGTGAGACTGTCCCCAACTCCAAAAACATAGGTGAGACTGTCCCCTACTCCAAAAACATAGTTGAGACTGTCCCCTACTCCAAAAACATAGGTGAGACTGTCCCCTACTCCAAACACATAGGTGAGACTGTCTGTCCCCTACTCCAAAAACATAGGCGAGACTGTCTGTCCCCTACTCAAAAACATAGGTGAGACTGTCTGTCCCCTACTCCAAAAACATAGGTGAGACTGTCCCCTACTCCAAAAACATAGGTGAGACTGTCCCCTACTCCAAAAACATAGGTGAGACTGTCCCCTACTCCAAAAACATAGGTGAGACTGTCCCCTACTCCAAAAACATAGATGAGACTGTCCCCTACTCCAAAACATAGGTGAGACTGTCTGTCCCCTACTCCAAAAACATAGGTAGACTGTCCCCTGCTCCAAAAACATAGGTGAGACTGTCCCCTACTCCAAAAACATAGGTGAGACTGTCCCCTTCTCCAAAAACATAGGTGAGACTGTTCCCTACTCCAAAACATAGTTGAGACTGTCCCCTACTGCAAAAACATAAGTGAGACTGTCCCCTACTCCAAAAACATAGTTGAGACTGTCCCCTACTCCAAAAACATAGGTGAGTCTGTCCCATACTCCAAAAACATAGGTGAGTCTGTCCCATACTCCAAACACATAGGTGAGACTGTCCCCTACTCCAAAAACATAGGTGAGACTGTCCCATACTCCAAAAACATAGGTGAGACTGTCCCCTACTCCAAAAACATAGTTGAGACTGTCCCCTACTCCAAAAACATAGTTGAGACTGTCCCCTACTCCAAAAACATAGGTGAGTCTGTCCCATACTCCAAACACATAGGTGAGACTGTCCCCTACTCCAAAAACATAGGTGAGACTGTCCCATACTCCAAAAACATAGGTGAGACTGTCCCCTACTCCAAAAACATAGTTGAGACTGTCCCCTACTCCAAAAACATAGTTGAGACTGTCCCCTACTCCAAAAACATAGGTGAGACTGTCCCCTACTCCAAAAACATAGGTGAGTATGTCCCATACTCCAAAAACATAGGTGAGTCTGTCTGTCCCCTACTCCAAAAACATAGGTGAGACTGTCCCATACTCCAAAAACATAGGTGAGACTGTCCCATACTCCAAAAACATAGGTGAGACTGTCCCCTACTCCAAAAACATAGTTGAGACTGTCCCCTACTCCAAAAACATAGGTGAGACTGTCCCCTACTCCAAAAACATAGGTGAGACTGTTCCCTACTCCAAAAACATAGGTGAGACTGTCCCCTACTCCAAAAACATAGTTGAGACTGTCCCCTACTCCAAAAACATAGGTGAGACTGTCCCCTACTCCAAACACATAGGTGAAACTGTCTGTCCCCTACTCCAAAAACATAGGTGAGACTGTCCCCTACTCCAAAATCATAGGTGAGTCTGTCCCCTACTCCAAAAACATAGTTGAGTCTGTCCCCTACTCCAAAATCATAGGTGAGTCTGTCCCCTACTCCAAAAACATAGGTGAGACTGTCCCCTACTCCAAAAACATAGGTGAGACTGTCCCCTACTCCAAAAACATAGGTGAGACTGTCCCCTACTCCAAAAACATAGGTGAGACTGTCCCCTAC
Source organism: Oncorhynchus masou masou (assembly GCF_036934945.1). Classification (NCBI taxonomy): domain Eukaryota; kingdom Metazoa; phylum Chordata; class Actinopteri; order Salmoniformes; family Salmonidae; genus Oncorhynchus; species Oncorhynchus masou. The sequence continues at coordinate 234,188 of NC_088240.1, forward strand.
TCCAAACACATAGGTGAGACTGTCTGTCCCCTACTCCAAAAACATAGGTGAGACTGTCCCCTACTCCAAAATCATAGTTGAGTCTGTCCCCTACTCCAAAAACATAGTTGAGTCTGTCCCCTACTCCAAAACATAGGTGAGACTGTCCCCTACTCCAAAAACATAGTTGAGACTGTCCCCTACTCCAAAAACATAGGTGAGACTGTCCCCTACTCCAAAACATAGGTGAGACTGTCCCCTACTCCAAAAACATAGGTGAGACTGTCCCCTACTCCAAAAACATAGTTGAGACTGTCCCCTACTCCAAAAACATAGGTGAGACTGTCCCCTACTCCAAACACATAGGTGAGACTGTCTGTCCCCTACTCCAAAAACATAGGCGAGACTGTCTGTCCCCTACTCCAAAAACATAGGTGAGACTGTCTGTCCCCTACTCCAAAAACATAGTTGAGACTGTCCCCTACTCCAAAAACATAGTTGAGACTGTCCCCTACTCCAAAAACATAGGTGAGACTGTCCCCTACTCCAAACACATAGGTGAAACTGTCTGTCCCCTACTCCAAAATCATAGGTGAGACTGTCCCCTACTCCAAAATCATAGGTGAGTCTGTCCCCTACTCCAAAAACATAGGTGAGACTGTCCCCCACTCCATAAACATAGGTGAGACTGTCCCCTACTCCAAACACATAGGTGAGACTGTCCCCTACTCCAAAAACATAGGTGAGACTGTCCCCTACTCCAAACACATAGGTGAGACTGTCTGTCCCCTACTCCAAAAACATAGGTGAGACTGTCCCCTACTCCAAAATCATAGTTGAGTCTGTCCCCTACTCCAAAAACATAGTTGAGTCTGTCCCCTACTCCAAAAACATAGGTGAGACTGTCCCCCTACTCCAAAAACATAGTTGAGCCTGTCCCCTACTCCAAAACATAGGTGAGACTGTCCCCTACTCCAAAAACATAGGTGAGACTGTCCCCAACTCCAAAAACATAGGTGAGACTGTCCCCTACTCCAAAAACATAGTTGAGACTGTCCCCTACTCCAAAAACATAGGTGAGACTGTCCCCTACTCCAAACACATAGGTGAGACTGTCTGTCCCCTACTCCAAAACATAGGTGAGACTGTCCCCTTCTCCAAAAACATAGGTGAGACTGTTCCCTACTCCAAAAACATAGTTGAGACTGTCCCCTACTGCAAAAACATAAGTGAGACTGTCCCCTACTCCAAAAACATAGGTGAGACTGTCCCCTACTCCAAAAACATAGGTGAGACTGTCCCCAACTCCAAAAACATAGGTGAGACTGTCCCCTACTCCAAAAACATAGTTGAGACTGTCCCCTACTCCAAAAACATAGGTGAGACTGTCCCCTACTCCAAACACATAGGTGAGACTGTCTGTCCCCTACTCCAAAAACATAGGCGAGACTGTCTGTCCCCTACTCCAAAAACATAGGTGAGACTGTCTGTCCCCTACTCCAAAAACATAGGTGAGACTGTCCCCTACTCCAAAAACATAGGTGAGACTGTCCCCTACTCCAAAAACATAGGTGAGACTGTCCCCTACTCCAAAAACATAGGTGAGACTGTCCCCTACTCCAAAAACATAGATGAGACTGTCCCCTACTCCAAAAACATAGGTGAGACTGTCTGTCCCCTACTCCAAAAACATAGGTAGACTGTCCCCTGCTCCAAAAACATAGGTGAGACTGTCCCCTACTCCAAAAACATAGGTGAGACTGTCCCCTTCTCCAAAAACATAGGTGAGACTGTTCCCTACTCCAAAAACATAGTTGAGACTGTCCCCTACTGCAAAAACATAAGTGAGACTGTCCCCTACTCCAAAAACATAGTTGAGACTGTCCCCTACTCCAAAAACATAGGTGAGTCTGTCCCATACTCCAAAAACATAGGTGAGTCTGTCCCATACTCCAAACACATAGGTGAGACTGTCCCCTACTCCAAAAACATAGGTGAGACTGTCCCATACTCCAAAAACATAGGTGAGACTGTCCCCTACTCCAAAACATAGTTGAGACTGTCCCCTACTCCAAAAACATAGTTGAGACTGTCCCCTACTCCAAAAACATAGTTGAGACTGTCCCCTACTCCAAAAACATAGGTGAGTCTGTCCCATACTCCAAACACATAGGTGAGACTGTCCCCTACTCCAAAAACATAGGTGAGACTGTCCCATACTCCAAAAACATAGGTGAGACTGTCCCCTACTCCAAAAACATAGTTGAGACTGTCCCCTACTCCAAAAACATAGTTGAGACTGTCCCCTACTCCAAAAACATAGGTGAGACTGTCCCCTACTCCAAAAACATAGGTGAGTATGTCCCATACTCCAAAAACATAGGTGAGTCTGTCTGTCCCCTACTCCAAAAACATAGGTGAGACTGTCCCATACTCCAAAAACATAGGTGAGACTGTCCCATACTCCAAAAACATAGGTGAGACTGTCCCCTACTCCAAAAACATAGTTGAGACTGTCCCCTACTCCAAAACATAGGTGAGACTGTCCCCTACTCCAAAAACATAGGTGAGACTGTTCCCTACTCCAAAAACATAGGTGAGACTGTCCCCTACTCCAAAAACATAGTTGAGACTGTCCCCTACTCCAAAAACATAGGTGAGACTGTCCCCTACTCCAAACACATAGGTGAAACTGTCTGTCCCCTACTCCAAAACATAGGTGAGACTGTCCCCTACTCCAAAATCATAGGTGAGTCTGTCCCCTACTCCAAAAACATAGATGAGACTGTCCCCTACTCCAAAAACATAGGTGAGACTGTCTGTCCCCTACTCCAAAAACATAGGTAGACTGTCCCCTGCTCCAAAAACATAGGTGAGACTGTCCCCTACTCCAAAAACATAGTTGAGACTGTCCCCTACTGCAAAAACATAAGTGAGACTGTCCCCTACTCCAAAAACATAGTTGAGACTGTCCCCTACTCCAAAAACATAGGTGAGTCTGTCCCATACTCCAAAAACATAGGTGAGTCTGTCCCATACTCCAAACACATAGGTGAGACTGTCCCCTACTCCAAAAACATAGGTGAGACTGTCCCATACTCCAAAAACATAGGTGAGACTGTCCCCTACTCCAAAAACATAGTTGAGACTGTCCCCTACTCCAAAACATAGTTGAGACTGTCCCCTACTCCAAAAACATAGGTGAGTCTGTCCCATACTCCAAACACATAGGTGAGACTGTCCCCTACTCCAAAAACATAGGTGAGACTGTCCCATACTCCAAAAACATAGGTGAGACTGTCCCCTACTCCAAAAACATAGTTGAGACTGTCCCCTACTCCAAAAACATAGTTGAGACTGTCCCCTACTCCAAAAACATAGGTGAGACTGTCCCCTACTCCAAAAACATAGGTGAGTATGTCCCATACTCCAAAAACATAGGTGAGTCTGTCTGTCCCCTACTCCAAAAACATAGGTGAGACTGTCCCATACTCCAAAAACATAGGTGAGACTGTCCCATACTCCAAAAACATAGGTGAGACTGTCCCCTACTCCAAAAACATAGTTGAGACTGTCCCCTACTCCAAAAACATAGGTGAGACTGTCCCCTACTCCAAAACATAGGTGAGACTGTTCCCTACTCCAAAAACATAGGTGAGACTGTCCCCTACTCCAAAAACATAGTTGAGACTGTCCCCTACTCCAAAAACATAGGTGAGACTGTCCCCTACTCCAAACACATAGGTGAAACTGTCTGTCCCCTACTCCAAAAACATAGGTGAGACTGTCCCCTACTCCAAAATCATAGGTGAGTCTGTCCCCTACTCCAAAAACATAGTTGAGTCTGTCCCCTACTCCAAAATCATAGGTGAGTCTGTCCCCTACTCCAAAAACATAGGTGAGACTGTCCCCTACTCCAAAAACATAGGTGAGACTGTCCCCTACTCCAAAAACATAGGTGAGACTGTCCCCTACTCCAAAAACATAGGTGAGACTGTCCCCTACTCCAAACACATAGGTGAGACTGTCTGTCCCCTACTCCAAAAACATAGGTGAGACTGTCCCCTACTCCAAAATCATAGTTGAGTCTGTCCCCTACTCCAAAAACATAGTTGAGTCTGTCCCCTACTCCAAAAACATAGGTGAGACTGTCCCCTACTCCAAAACATAGTTGAGACTGTCCCCTACTCCAAAAACATAGGTGAGACTGTCCCCTACTCCAAAAACATAGGTGAGACTGTCCCCTACTCCAAAAACATAGGTGAGACTGTCCCCTACTCCAAAAACATAGTTGAGACTGTCCCCTACTCCAAAAACATAGGTGAGACTGTCCCCTACTCCAAACACATAGGTGAGACTGTCTGTCCCCTACTCCAAAAACATAGGCGAGACTGTCTGTCCCCTACTCCAAAAACATAGGTGAGACTGTCTGTCCCCTACTCCAAAAACATAGTTGAGACTGTCCCCTACTCCAAAAACATAGTTGAGACTGTCCCCTACTCCAAAAACATAGGTGAGACTGTCCCCTACTCCAAACACATAGGTGAAACTGTCTGTCCCCTACTCCAAAAACATAGGTGAGACTGTCCCTACTCCAAAATCATAGGTGAGTCTGTCCCCTACTCCAAAAACATAGGTGAGACTGTCCCCCACTCCATAAACATAGGTGAGACTGTCCCCTACTCCAAAAACATAGGTGAGACTGTCCCCTACTCCAAAAACATAGGTGAGACTGTCCCCTACTCCAAACACATAGGTGAGACTGTCTGTCCCCTACTCCAAAAACATAGGTGAGACTGTCCCCTACTCCAAAATCATAGTTGAGTCTGTCCCCTACTCCAAAAACATAGTTGAGTCTGTCCCCTACTCCAAAAACATAGGTGAGACTGTCCCCTACTCCAAAAACATAGTTGAGACTGTCCCCTACTCCAAAAACATAGGTGAGACTGTCCCCTACTCCAAAAACATAGGTGAGACTGTCCCCTACTCCAAAAACATAGGTGAGACTGTCCCCTACTCCAAAAACATAGTTGAGACTGTCCCCTACTCCAAAAACATAGGTGAGACTGTCCCCTACTCCAAACACATAGGTGAGACTGTCTGTCCCCTACTCCAAAAACATAGGCGAGACTGTCTGTCCCCTACTCCAAAAACATAGGTGAGACTGTCTGTCCCCTACTCCAAAAACATAGGTGAGACTGTCCCCTACTCCAAAAACATAGGTGAGACTGTCCCCTACTCCAAAAACATAGGTGAGACTGTCCCCTACTCCAAAAACATAGGTGAGACTGTCCCCTACTCCAAAAACATAGATGAGACTGTCCCCTACTCCAAAAACATAGGTGAGACTGTCTGTCCCCTACTCCAAAAACATAGGTAGACTGTCCCCTGCTCCAAAAACATAGGTGAGACTGTCCCCTACTCCAAAAACATAGGTGAGACTGTCCCCTTCTCCAAAAACATAGGTGAGACTGTTCCCTACTCCAAAAACATAGTTGAGACTGTCCCCTACTGCAAAAACATAAGTGAGACTGTCCCCTACTCCAAAAACATAGTTGAGACTGTCCCCTACTCCAAAAACATAGGTGAGTCTGTCCCATACTCCAAAAACATAGGTGAGTCTGTCCCATACTCCAAACACATAGGTGAGACTGTCCCCTACTCCAAACACATAGGTGAGACTGTCCCATACTCCAAAAACATAGGTGAGACTGTCCCCTACTCCAAAAACATAGTTGAGACTGTCCCCTACTCCAAAAACATAGTTGAGACTGTCCCCTACTCCAAAAACATAGGTGAGTCTGTCCCATACTCCAAACACATAGGTGAGACTGTCCCCTACTCCAAAAACATAGGTGAGACTGTCCCATACTCCAAAAACATAGGTGAGACTGTCCCCTACTCCAAAAACATAGTTGAGACTGTCCCCTACTCCAAAAACATAGTTGAGACTGTCCCCTACTCCAAAAACATAGGTGAGACTGTCCCCTACTCCAAAAACATAGGTGAGTATGTCCCATACTCCAAAACATAGGTGAGTCTGTCTGTCCCCTACTCCAAAAACATAGGTGAGACTGTCCCATACTCCAAAAACATAGGTGAGACTGTCCCCTACTCCAAAAACATAGTTGAGACTGTCCCCTACTCCAAAAACATAGGTGAGACTGTCCCCTACTCCAAAAACATAGGTGAGACTGTTCCCTACTCCAAAAACATAGGTGAGACTGTCCCCTACTCCAAAAACATAGTTGAGACTGTCCCCTACTCCAAAAACATAGGTGAGACTGTCCCCTACTCCAAACACATAGGTGAAACTGTCTGTCCCCGACTCCAAAAACATAGGTGAGACTGTCCCCTACTCCAAAAACATAGTTGAGACTGTCCCCTACTCCAAAAACATAGGTGAGACTGTCCCCTACTCCAAAAACATAGGTGAGTATGTCCCATACTCCAAAAACATAGGTGAGTCTGTCTGTCCCCTACTCCAAAAACATAGGTGAGACTGTCCCATACTCCAAAAACATAGGTGAGACTGTCCCCTACTCCAAAAACATAGTTGAGACTGTCCCCTACTCCAAAAACATAGGTGAGACTGTCCCCTACTCCAAAAACATAGGTGAGACTGTTCCCTACTCCAAAAACATAGGTGAGACTGTCCCCTACTCCAAAAACATAGTTGAGACTGTCCCCTACTCCAAAAACATAGGTGAGACTGTCCCCTACTCCAAACACATAGGTGAAACTGTCTGTCCCCGACTCCAAAAACATAGGTGAGACTGTCCCCTACTCCAAAATCATAGGTGAGTCTGTCCCCTACTCCAAAAACATAGTTGAGTCTGTCCCCTACTCCAAAATCATAGGTGAGTCTGTCCCCTACTCCAAAAACATAGGTGAGACTGTCCCCTACTCCAAAAACATAGGTGAGACTGTCCCCTACTCCAAAAACATAGGTGAGACTGTCCCCTACTCCAAAAACATAGGTGAGACTGTCCCCTACTCCAAACACATAGGTGAGACTGTCTGTCCCCTACTCCAAAAACATAGGTGAGACTGTCCCCTACTCCAAAATCATAGTTGAGTCTGTCCCCTACTCCAAAAACATAGTTGAGTCTGTCCCCTACTCCAAAAACATAGGTGAGACTGTCCCCTACTCCAAAAACATAGTTGAGACTGTCCCCTACTCCAAAAACATAGGTGAGACTGTCCCCTACTCCAAAAACATAGGTGAGACTGTCCCCTACTCCAAAAACATAGGTGAGACTGTCCCCTACTCCAAAAACATAGTTGAGACTGTCCCCTACTCCAAAAACATAGGTGAGACTGTCCCCTAATCCAAACACATAGGTGAGACTGTCTGTCCCCTACTCCAAAAACATAGGCGAGACTGTCTGTCCCCTACTCCAAAAACATAGGTGAGACTGTCTGTCCCCTACTCCAAAAACATAGGTGAGACTGTCCCCTACTCCAAAAACATAGGTGAGACTGTCCCCTACTCCAAAAACATAGGTGAGACTGTCCCCTACTACAAAAACATAGGTGAGACTGTCCCCTACTCCAAAAACATAGATGAGACTGTCCCCTACTCCAAAAACATAGGTGAGACTGTCTGTCCCCTACTCCAAAAACATAGGTGAGACTGTCCCCTACTCCAAAAACATAGATGAGACTGTCCCCTACTCCAAAAACATAGGTGAGACTGTCTGTCCCCTACTCCAAAAACATAGGTAGACTGTCCCCTGCTCCAAAACATAGGTGAGACTGTCCCCTACTCCAAAAACATAGGTGAGACTGTCCCCTTCTCCAAAAACATAGGTGAGACTGTTCCCTACTCCAAAAACATAGTTGAGACTGTCCCCTACTGCAAAAACATAAGTGAGACTGTCCCCTACTCCAAAAACATAGTTGAGACTGTCCCCTACTCCAAAAACATAGGTGAGTCTGTCCCATACTCCAAAAACATAGGTGAGTCTGTCCCATACTCCAACCACATAGGTGAGACTGTCCCCTACTCCAAAAACATAGGTGAGACTGTCCCATACTCCAAAAACATAGGTGAGACTGTCCCCTACTCCAAAAACATGGGTGAGTCTGTCCCATACTCCAAAAACATAGGTGAGACTGTCCCATACTCCAAAAACATAGGTGAGACTGTCCCCTACTCCAAAAACATAGGTGAGACTGTCCCCTACTCCAAAAACATAGGTGAGTCTGTCCCCTACTCCAAAAACATAGGGGAGTCTGTCCCATACTCCAAACACATAGGTGAGACTGTCCCCTACTCCAAAAACATAGGTGAGACTGTCCCATATTCCAAAAACATAGGTGAGACTGTCCCCTACTCCAAAAACATAGTTGAGACTGTCCCCTACTCCAAAAACATAGGTGAGACTGTCCCATACTCCAAAAACATAGGTGAGACTGTCCCCTACTCCAAAAACATAGGTGAGACTGTCCCCTACTCCAAAAACATAGGTGAGACTGTCCCCTACTCCAAAAACATAGGTGAGACTGTCCCCTACTCCAAAAACATAGGTGAGTATGTCCCATACTCCAAAAACATAGGTGAGACTGTCCCATACTCCAAAAACATAGGTGAGACTGTCCCATACTCCAAAAACATAGGTGAGACTGTCCCCTACTCCAAAAACATAGGTGAGACTGTCCCATACTCCAAAAACATAGGTGAGACTGTCCCCTACTCCAAAAACATAGGTGAGACTGTCCCCTACTCCAAAAACATAGGTGAGTATGTCCCATACTCCAAAAACATAGGTGAGACTGTCCCATACTCCAAAAACATAGGTGAGACTGTCCCCTACTCCAAAACATAGGTGAGACTGTCCCCTACTCCAAAAACATAGGTGAGTATGTCCCATACTCCAAAAACATAGGTGAGACTGTCCCATACTCCAAAAACATAGGTGAGTCTGTCTGTCCCCTACTCCAAAAACATAGGTGAGACTGTCCCCTACTCCAAAAACATTGGTGAGACTGTCTGTCCCCTACTCCAAAAACATAGGTGAGACTGTCTGTCCCCTACTCCAAACACATAGGTGAGACTGTCCCCTACTCCAAAAACATAGGTGAGACTGTCCCCTACTCCAAAATCATAGGTGAGACTGTCCCCTACTCCAAAACCCTAGGTGAGACTGTCCACTACTCCAAAAACATAGGTGACACTGTCTGTCCCCTACTCCAAACACATAGGTGACACTGTCTGTCCCCTACTCCAAAAACATAGGCGAGACTGTCCCCTACTCCAAAAACATAGGTGAGTCTGTCCCCTACTCCAAAAACATAGGTGAGTCTGTCCCCTACTCCAAAAACATAGGTGAGACTGTCTGTCCCCTACTCCAAAAACAAAGGTGAGTCTGTCCCCTACTCCAAAAATACAATTTCAGAATGTAGGGGGGACGTCCCCCCCGTCCCCAGTGAAAGTTGCGCCCCTGTATATAGTGTGGGAGGTCACTCACCTTGCCAGTCATGATTAGTGGGCATTATGGGGTTTTTAGAGGACTTAACATGCTGCTACAAGGGAAGTTTTGTCCCTGGCCCCCTCCGACCCCGTGTCAAGGCTAAAAAATGAGCACCCCTCGTCTCCCTTTACCCTCCCTCTCCTCCCCTCCATCCTGTCCCCCCCAACAAGACATAAAGGGGTACTTTCCCTCTGTGGGCTGCAGGTTTCATTGTTCCTTTCTTTTCTCCATTCATCTGGTGCTGATTCTCAGTCCTAATGGGTATGAATGACAATGAACCCCCAGGGTTCTGAAACACTGCTTCCCGAAGAACTGGTAACTCTCACTGTCTGGTAGCTATTGGCTGGCACCGTTTGTCTTTATGTGATTTGTTTTTGGATACCAAAATCAGTCACCATTTTGTTCTGCAAATCTCTTGTTCTACGTTTAAAATCAAATCAAATTTATTTGTCACATACACATGGTTAGCAGATGTTAATGTGAGTGTAGCGAAATGCTTGTGCTTCTAGTTCCGACAATGCAGTAATAACCAACAAGTAATCTAACTAACAATTCCTAAACTACTGTCTTATACACAGTGTAAGGGGATAAAGAATATGTACATAAGGATATATGAATGAGTGATGGTACAGAGCAGCATAGGCAAGATACAGTAGATGGTATTGAGTACAGTATATACATATGAGATGAGTATGTAAACAAAGTGGCATAGTTAAAGTGGCTAGTGATACATGTATCACATAAGGATGCAGTCGATGATATAGAGTACAGTATATACGTATGCATATGAGATGAATAATGTAGGGTAAGTAACATTATATAAGGTAGCATTGTTTAAAGTGGCTAGTGATATATTTACATCATTTCCCATCAATTCCCATTATTAAAGTGGCTGGAGTTGAGTCAGTGTCAGTGTGTTGGCAGCAGCCTCTCAATATTAGTGGTGGCTGTTTAAAAGTCTGATGGCCTTGAGATAGAAGCTGTTTTTCAGTCTCTCGGCCCCAGCTTTGATGCACCTGTACTGACCTCGCCTTCTGGATGATAGCGGGGTGAACAGGCAGTGGCTCGGGTGGTTGATGTCCTTGATGATCTTTATGGCCTTCCTGTAACATCGGGTGGTGTAGGTGTCCTGGAGGGCAGGTAGTTTGCCCCCGGTGATGCGTTGTGCAGACCTCACTACCCTCTGGAGAGCCTTACGGTTGAGGGCGGAGCAGTTGCCGTACCAGGCGGTGATACAGCCCGCCAGGATGCTCTCGATTGTGCATCTGTAGAAGTTTGTGAGTGTTTTTGGTGACAAGCCGAATTTCTTCAGCCTCCTGAGGTTGAAGAGGCGCTGCTGCGCCTTCTTCACGATGCTGTCTTTGTGAGTGGACCAATTCAGTTTATCTGTGATGTGTATGCCGAGGAACTTAAAACTTACTACCCTCTCCACTACTGTTTCATCGATGTGGATAGGGGGTGTTCCCTCTGCTGTTTCCTGAAGTCCACAATCATCTCCTTAGTTTTGTTGACGTTGAGTGTGAGGTTATTTTCCTGACACCACACTCCGAGGTCCCTCACCTCCTCCCTGTAGGCCGTCTCGTCGTTGTTGGTAATCAAGCCTACGACTGTTGTGTCGTCCGCAAACTTGATGATTGAGTTGGAGCGAGTGTAGCGAAATGCTTGTGCTTCTCGTTCCGACAACGCAGTACTAACCAACGAGTAATCTAACTAAGAATTCCAAAACTACTACCTTATACACACAAGTGTAAAGGGATAAAGAATATGTACATAAAGATATATGAATGAGTGATGGTACAGAACCGCATAGGCAATCTACTGCCTAGTGAATAATCTGTCCCTGTGTCTGCCTAGTGAATAATCTGTCCCTGTGTCTGCCTAGTGAATAATCTGTCCCTGTGTCTGCCTAGTGAATAATCTGTCCCTGTGTCTGCCTAGTGAATAATCTGTCCTCTGTGTCTGCCTAGTGAATAATCTGTCCCTGTGTGTCTGTCCTCTGTGTCTGCCTAGTGAATAATCTGTCCCTGTGTCTGCCTAGTGAATAATCTGTCCCTGTGTCTGCCTAGTGAATAATCTGTCCTCTGTGTCTGCCTAGTGAATAATCTGTCCCTGTGTCTGCCTAGTGAATAATCTGTCCCTGTGTCTGCCTAGTGAATAATCTGTCCTCTGTGTCTGCCTAGTGAATAATCTGTCCCTGTGTCTGCCTAGTGAATAATCTGTCCTCTGTGTCTGCCTAGTGAATAATCTGTCCCTGTGTCTGCCTAGTGAATAATCTGTCCCTGTGTCTGCCTAGTGAATAATCTGTCCCTGTGTCTGCCTAGTGAATAATCTGTCCCTGTGTCTGCCTAGTGAATAATCTGTCCCTGTGTCTGCCTAGTGAATAATCTGTCTGATGGCAGCAGCTGGAGGACCCTGGCCACCACCGTGTGTATTTATGTCCTGCTCAAATTCCTCCAGGGTGGAGGGGCAGGTGAGGAGAAACTAGGCTACACCAACTCTACTGTTACCTACTAATGGCTGTTACCTACTAATGGCTACTGTTACCTACTAATGGCTACTGTTACCACTAATGGCTACTGTTACCTACTAATGGCTACTGTTACCAACTAATGGCTACTGTTACCTACTAATGGCTACTGTTACCTACTAATGGCTACTGTTACCTACTAATGGCTACTGTTACCTACTACTACTGTTATGGCTACTGTTACCTACTAATGGCTACTGTTACCAACTAATGGCTACTGTTACCTACTAATGGCTACTGTTACCTACTAATGGCTACTGTTACCTACTAATAGCTACTGTTACCAACTAATGGATACTGTTACCTACTAATGGCTACTGTTACCTACTAATGGCTACTGTTACCTATTCAATGGCTACTGTTACCTACTAATGGCTACTGTTACCTACTAATGGCTACTGTTACCTACTAATGGCTACTGTTACCTACTAATGGCTACTGTTACCTACTAATGGCTACTGTTACTAATGGCTACTACTAATGGCTACTGTTACCAACTAATGGCTACTGTTACCTACTAATGGCTACTGTTACCTAATGGCTACTGTTACCTACTAATGGCTACTGTTACCTACTAATGGCTACTGTTACCTACTAATGGCTACTGTTACCTACTAATGGCTACTGTTACCTACTAATGGCTACTGTTACCTACTAATGGCTACTGTTACCTACTAATGGCTACTGTTACCTACTAATGGCTACTGTTACCTACTAATGGCTACTGTTACCTACTAATGGCTACTGTTACCTACTAATGGCTACTGTTACCAACTAATGGCTACTGTTACCAACTAATGGCTACTGTTACCTACTAATGGCTACTGTTACCTACTAATGGCTACTGTTACCTACTAATGGCTACTGTTACCTACTAATGGCTACTGTTACCTACTAATGGCTACTGTTACCTACTAATGGCTACTGTTACCTACTAATGGCTACTGTTACCTACTAATGGCTACTGTTACCTACTAATGGCTACTGTTACCTACTAATGGCTACTGTTACCTACTAATGGCTACTGTTACCTACTAATGGCTACTGTTACCTACTAATGGCTACTGTTACCTACTAATGGCTACTGTTACCTACTAATGGCTACTGTTACCTACTAATGGCTACTGTTACCTACTAATGGCTACTGTTACCTACTAATGGCTACTGTTACCTACTAATGGCTACTGTTACCTACTAATGGCTACTGTTACCTACTAATGGCTACTGTTACCTACTAATGGCTACTGTTACCTACTAATGGCTACTGTTACCTACTAATGGCTACTGTTACCTACTAATGGCTACTGTTACCTACTAATGGCTACTGTTACCTACTAATGGCTACTGTTACCTACTAATGGCTACTGTTACCTACTAATGGCTACTGTTACCTACTAATGGCTACTGTTACCTACTAATGGCTACTGTTACCTACTAATGGCTACTGTTACCTACTAATGGCTACTGTTACCTACTAATGGCTACTGTTACCTACTAATGGCTACTGTTACCTACTAATGGCTACTGTTACCTACTAATGGCTAATAATGGCTACTGTTACCTACTAATGGCTACTGTTACCTACTAATGGCTACTGTTACCATAATGGCTAATGGCTACTGTTACCTACTAATGGCTACTGTTACCAACTAATGGCTACTGTTACCTACTAATGGCTACTGTTACCTACTAATGGCTACTGTTACCTACTAATGGCTACTGTTACCAACTAATGGCTACTGTTACCTACTAATGGCTACTGTTACCTACTAATGGCTACTGTTACCTACTAATGGCTACTGTTACCTACTAATGGCTACTGTTACCTACTAATGGCTACTGTTACCTACTAATGGCTACTGTTACCTACTAATGGCTACTGTTACCTACTAATGGCTACTACTGTTACCTACTAATGGCTACTGTTACCAACTAATGGCTACTGTTACCTACTAATGGGCTACTACCTACTAATGGCTACTGTTACCAACTAATGGCTACTGTTACCTACTAATGGCTACTGTTACCTACTAATGGCTACTGTTACCTACTAATGGCTACTGTTACCTACTAATGGCTACTGTTACCTACTAATGGCTACTGTTACCTAACTAATGGCTACTGTTACCTACTAATGGCTACTGTTACCTACTAATGGCTACTGTTACCAACTAATGGCTACTGTTACCTACTAATAATACTAATGGCTACTGTTACCTACTAATGGCTACTGTTACCTACTAATGGCTACTGTTACCTACTAATGGCTACTGTTACCTACTAATGGCTACTGTTACCTACTAATGGCTACTGTTACCTACTAATGGCTACTGTTACCTACTAATGGCTACTGTTACCTACTAATGGCTACTGTTACCTACTAATGGCTACTGTTACCTACTAATGGCTACTGTTACCTACTAATGGCTACTGTTACCTACTAATGGCTACTGTTACCTACTAATGGCTACTGTTACCAACTAATGGCTACTAATACTAATGGCTACTGTTACCTACTAATGGCTACTGTTACCTACTAATGGCTACTGTTACCAACTAATGGCTACTGTTACCTACTAATGGCTACTGTTACCAACTAATGGCTACCTACTTACCCTACTAATGGCTACTGTTACCTACTAATGGCTACTGTTACCAACTAATGGCTACTGTTACCTACTAATGGCTACTGTTACCTACTAATGGCTACTAAATGGCTACTGTTACCTACTAATGGCTACTGTTACCTACTAATGGCTACTGTTACCTACTAATGGCTACTGTTACCTACTAATGGCTACTGTTACCTACTAATGGCTACTGTTACCAACTAATGGCTACTGTTACCTACTAATGGCTACTGTTACCTACTAATGGCTACTGTTACCTACTAATGGCTACTGTTACCAACTAATGGCTACTGTTACCTACTAATGGCTACTGTTACCTACTAATGGCTACTGTTACCAACTAATGGCTACTGTTACCAACTAATGGCTACTGTTACCTACTAATGGCTACTGTTACCTACTAATGGCTACTGTTACCTACTAATGGCTACTGTTACCTACTAATGGCTACTGTTACCTACTAATGGCTACTGTTACCTACTAATGGCTACTGTTACCTACTAATGGCTACTGTTACCTACTAATGGCTACTGTTACCTACTAATGGCTACTGTTACCAACTAATGGCTACTGTTACCTACTAATGGCTACTGTTACCTACTAATGGCTACTGTTACCTACTAATGGCTACTGTTACCTACTAATGGCTACTGTTACCTACTAATGGCTACTGTTACCTACTAATGGCTACTGTTACCTACTAATGGCTACTGTTACCTACTAATGGCTACTGTTACCTACTAATGGCTACTGTTACCTACTAATGGCTACTGTTACCTACTAATGGCTACTGTTACCAACTAATGGCTACTGTTTACCTACTAATGCTACTGTTACCTACTAATGGCTACTGTTACCTACTAATGGCTACTGTTACCAACTAATGGCTACTGTTACCTACTAATGGCTACTGTTACCTACTAATGGCTACTGTTACCTACTAATGGCTACTGTTACCTACTAATGGCTACTGTTACCTACTAATGGCTACTGTTACCTACTAATGGCTACTGTTACCAACTAATGGCTACTGTTACCAACTAATGGCTACTGTTACCTACTAATGGCTACTGTTACCAACTAATGGCTACTGTTACCTACTAATGGCTACTGTTACCTACTAATGGCTACTGTTACCTACTAATGGCTACTGTTACCTACTAATGGCTACTGTTACCTACTAATGGCTACTGTTACCTACTAATGGCTACTGTTACCTACTAATGGCTACTGTTACCAACTAATGGCTACTGTTACCTACTAATGGCTACTGTTACCTACTAATGGCTACTGTTACCTACTAATGGCTACTGTTACCAACTAATGGCTACTGTTACCTAACTAATGGCTACTGTTACCTACTAATGGCTACTGTTACCTACTAATGGCTACTGTTACCTACTAATGGCTACTGTTACCTACTAATGGCTACTGTTACCTACTAATGGCTACTGTTACCTACTAATGGCTACTGTTACCTACTAATGGCTACTGTTACCAACTAATGGCTACTGTTACCTACTAATGGCTACTGTTACCTACTAATGGCTACACTAATGGCTACTACTAATGGCTACTGTTACCTACTAATGGCTACTGTTACCTACTAATGGCTACTGTTACCTAATGGCTAACCTACTAATGGCTACTGTTACCAACTAATGGCTACTGTTACCTACTAATGGCTACTGTTACCTACTAATGGCTACTGTTACCTACTAATGGCCAACTAATGGCTACTGTTACCTACTAATGGCTACTGTTACCTACTAATGGCTACTGTTACCAACTAATGGCTAACCAACTAATGGCTACTGTTACCTACTAATGGCTACTGTTACCTACTAATGGCTACTGTTACCTACTAATGGCTACTGTTACCTACTAATGGCTACTGTTACCTACTAATGGCTACTGTTACCTAATGGCTAACCTACTAATGGCTACTGTTACCAACTAATGGCTACTGTTACCTACTAATGGCTACTGTTACCTACTAATGGCTACTGTTACCTACTAATGGCTACTGTTACCAACTAATGGCTACTGTTACCTACTAATGGCTACTGTTACCAACTAATGGCTACTGTTACCTACTAATGGCTACTGTTACCTACTAATGGCTACTGTTACCTACTAATGGCTACTGTTACCTACTAATGGCTACTGTTACCTACTAATGGCTACTGTTACCAACTAATGGCTACTGTTACCTACTAATGGCTACTGTTACCTACTAATGGCTACTGTTACCTAACTAATGGCTACTGTTACCTACTAATGGCTACTGTTACCTACTAATAATGGCTACTGTTACCTACTAATGGCTACTGTTACCAACTAATGGCTACTGTTACCTACTAATGGCTACTGTTACCTACTAATGGCTACTGTTACCTACTAATGGCTACTGTTACCTACTAATGGCTACTGTTACCTACTAATGGCTACTGTTACCTACTAATGGCTACTGTTACCTACTAATGGCTACTGTTACCTACTAATGGCTACTGTTACCTACTAATGGCTACTGTTACCTACTAATGGCTACTGTTACCTACTAATGGCTACTGTTACCTACTAATGGCTACTGTTACCAACTAATGGCTACTGTTACCTACTAATGGCTACTGTTACCTACTAATGGCTACTGTTACCAACTAATGGCTACTGTTACCTACTAATGGCTACTGTTACCTACTAATGGCTACTGTTACCTACTAATGGCTACTGTTACCTACTAATGGCTACTGTTACCTACTAATGGCTACTGTTACCTACTAATGGCTACTGTTACCTACTAATGGCTACTGTTACCTACTAATGGCTACTGTTACCTACTAATGGCTACTGTTACCAACTAATGGCTACTGTTACCTACTAATGGCTACTGTTACCTACTAATGGCTACTGTTACCTACTAATGGCTACTGTTACCTACTAATGGCTACTGTTACCAACTAATAATGGCTACTGTTACCAACTAATGGCTACTGTTACCAACTAATGGCTACTGTTACCTACTAATGGCTACTGTTACCACTAATGGCTACTGTTACCTACTAATAGGCTAATGGATACTGTTACCTACTAATGGCTACTGTTACCTACTAATGGCTACTGTTACCTACTAATAGCTACTGTTACCAACTAATGGATACTGTTACCTACTAATGGCTACTGTTACCTACTACTGTTATACTAATGGCTACTGTTACCTACTAATGGCTACTGTTACCAACTAATGGCTACTGTTACCTACTAATGGCTACTGTTACCTACTAATACTAATGGCTACTGTTACCTACTAATGGCTACTGTTACCAACTACTAATGGCTACTGTTACCTACTAATGGCTACTGTTACCTACTAATGGCTACTGTTACCTACTAATGGCTACTGTTACCTACTAATGGCTACTGTTACCTACTAATGGCTACTGTTACCTACTAATGGCTACTGTTACCTACTAATGGCTACTGTTACCTACTAATGGCTACTGTTACCTACTAATGGCTACTGTTACCAACTAATGGCTACTGTTACCTACTAATGGCTACTGTTACTACTGTTAACTAATGGCTACTGTTACCTACTAATGGCTACTGTTACCTACTAATGGCTACTGTTACCTACTAATGGCTACTGTTACCAACTAATGGCTACTGTTACCTACTAATGGCTACTGTTACCTACTAATGGCTACTGTTACCTACTAATGGCTACTGTTACCTACTAATGGCTACTGTTACCTACTAATGGCTACTGTTACCTACTAATGGCTACTGTTACCTACTAATGGCTACTGTTACCAACTAATGGCTACTGTTACCTACTAATGGCTACTGTTACCAACTAATGGCTACTGTTACCTACTAATACTAATGGCTACTGTTACCTACTAATGGCTACTGTTACCTACTAATGGCTAATACTAATGGCTACTGTTACCTACTAATGGCTACTGTTACCAACTAATGGCTACTGTTACCTACTAATGGCTACTGTTACCTACTAATGGCTACTGTTACCTACTAATGGCTACTGTTACCTACTAATGGCTACTGTTACCTACTAATGGCTACTGTTACCTACTAATGGCTACTGTTACCAACTAATGGCTACTGTTACCTACTAATGGCTACTGTTACCTACTAATGGCTACTGTTACCTACTAATGGCTACTGTTACCAACTAATGGCTACTGTTACCTACTAATGGCTACTGTTACCTACTAATGGCTACTGTTACCAACTGGCTAACTACTGTTACCAACTAATGGCTACTGTTACCTACTAATGGCTACTGTTACCTACTAATGGCTACTGTTACCTACTAATGGCTACTGTTACCTACTAATGGCTACTGTTACCTACTAATGGCTACTGTTACCTACTAATAGGTTACTAATGGCTACTGTTACCTACTAATGGCTACTGTTACCTACTAATGGCTACTGTTACCAACTAATGGCTACTGTTACCTACTAATGGCTACTGTTACCTACTAATGGCTACTGTTACCTACTAATGGCTACTGTTACCTACTAATGGTTACCTACTAATGGTACTGTTACCTACTAATGGCTACTGTTACCTACTAATGGCTACTGTTACCTACTAATGGCTACTGTTACCTACTAATGGCTACTGTTACCTACTAATGGCTACTGTTACCTACTAATGGCTACTGTTACCAACTAATGGCTACTGTTACCTACTAATGGCTACTGTTACCTACTAATGGCTACTGTTACCAACTAATGGCTACTGTTACCAACTAATGGCTACTGTTACCTACTAATGGCTACTGTTACCTACTAATGGCTACTGTTACCTACTAATGGCTACTGTTACCTACTAATGGCTACTGTTACCTACTAATGGCTACTGTTACCAACTAATGGCTACTGTTACCTACTAATGGCTACTGTTACCTACTAATGGCTACTGTTACCTACTAATGGCTACTGTTACCTACTAATGGCTACTGTTACCTACTAATGGCTACTGTTACCTACTAATGGCTACTGTTACCTACTAATGGCTACTGTTACCTACTAATGGCTACTGTTACCTACTAATGGCTACTGTTACCAACTAATGGCTACTGTTACCTACTAATGGCTACTGTTACCTACTAATGCTACTGTTACCTACTAATGGCTACTGTTACCTACTAATGGCTACTGTTACCAACTAATGGCTACTGTTACCTACTAATGGCTACTGTTACCTACTAATGGCTACTGTTACCTACTAATGGCTACTGTTACCTACTAATGGCTACTGTTACCTACTAATGGCTACTGTTACCTACTAATGGCTACTGTTACCTACTAATGGCTACTGTTACCTATTAATGGCTACTGTTACCTACTAATGGCTACTGTTACCTACTAATGGCTACTGTTACCTACTAATGGCTACTGTTACCTACTAATGGCTACTGTTACCAACTAATGGCTACTGTTACCTACTAATGGCTACTGTTACCTACTAATGGCTACTGTTACCTACTAATGGCTACTGTTACCAACTAATGGCTACTGTTACCTACTAATGGCTACTGTTACCTACTAATGGCTACTGTTACCAACTAATGGCTACTGTTACCTACTAATGGCTACTGTTACCTACTAATGGCTACTGTTACCTACTAATAGCTACTGTTACCAACTAATGGCTACTGTTACCTACTAATGGCTACTGTTACCTACTAATGGCTACTGTTACCTACTAATGGCTACTGTTACCTACTAATGGCTACTGTTACCAACTAATGGCTACTGTTACCAACTAATGGCTACTGTTACCTAATGGCTACTGTGGCTACTGTTACCTACTAATGGCTACTGTTACCTACTAATGGCTACTGTTACCTACTAATGACTACTGTTACCAACTAATGGCTACTGTTACCTACTAATGGCTACTGTTACCTACTAATGGCTACTGTTACCTACTAATGGCTACTGTTACCTACTAACCTACTAATGGCTACTGTTACCTACTAATGGCTACTGTTACCAACTAATGGCTACTGTTACCTACTAATGGCTAATACTAATGGCTACTGTTACCTACTAATGGCTACTGTTACCTAATGGCTACTGTTACCTACTAATGGCTACTGTTACCTACTAATGGCTACTGTTACCTACTAATGGCTACTGTTACCAACTAATGGCTACTGTTACCTAATGGCTACTGTTACCAACTAATGGCTACTGTTACCTAATGGCTAATGGCTACTGTTACCTACTAATGGCTACTGTTACCTACTAATGGCTACTGTTACCTACTAATGGCTACTGTTACCAACTAATGGCTACTGTTACCTACTAATGGCTACTACCTACTAATGGCTACTGTTACCTACTAATGGCTACTGTTACCTACTACTGTTATCTACTAATGGCTACTGTTACCTACTAATGGCTACTGTTACCTACTAATGGCTACTGTTACCAAATGGCTAATGGCTACTGTTACCACTAATGGCTACTGTTACCTAATAATGGCTACTGTTACCTACTAATGGCTACTGTTACCTACTAATGGCTACTGTTACCTACTAATGGCTACTGTTACCAACTAATGGCTACTGTTACCAACTAATGGCTACTGTTACCTACTAATGGCTACTGTTACCTACTAATGGCTACTGTTACCTACTAATGGCTACTGTTACCTACTAATGGCTACTGTTACCAACTAATGGCTACTGTTACCTACTAATGGCTACTGTTACCTACTAATGGCTACTGTTACCTACTAATGGCTACTGTTACCTACTAATAATGGCTACTGTTACCTACTAATGGCTACTGTTACCTACTAATGGCTACTGTTACCAACTAATGGCTACTGTTACCTATTAATGGCTACTGTTACCTACTAATGGCTACTGTTACCTACTAATGGCTACTGTTACCAACTAATGGCTACTGTTACCTATTAATGGCTACTGTTACCTACTAATGGCTACTGTTACCAACTAATGGCTACTGTTACCAACTAATGGCTACTGTTACCTACTAATGGCTACTGTTATAATGGCTGCTAATGGCTACTGTTACCAACTAATGGCTACTGTTACCTACTAATGGCTACTGTTACCTATTAATGGCTACTGTTACCTATTAATGGCAACTGTTACCAACTAATGGCTACTGTTACCTACTAATGGCTACTGTTACCTATTCATGGCAACTGTTACCTACTAATGGCTACTGTTACCAACTAATGGCTACTGTTACCTACTAATGGCTACTGTTACCAACTAATGGCTACTGTTACCTACTAATCACTACTGTTACCTATTAATGGCTACTGTTACCTATTAATGGCAACTGTTACCTATTCATACTAATGGCTACTGTTACCTACTAATGGCTACTGTTATCAACTAATGGCTACTATTACATATTAATGGCTACTGTTACCAACTAATGGCTACTGTTACCTATTAATGACATATAATGATTAATGACCACTGTTACCTATTAATGACCACTGTTACCTATTAATGGCTATTGTTACCTATTAATGACCACTGTTACCTATTAATGACCACTGTTACCTATTAATGGCTATTGTTACCTATTAATGACCTATTAATGGCTACTGTTACCTATCAATGGCTACTGTTACCTATTAATGACCTATTAATGGCTATTGTTACCTATTAATGACCTATTAATGGCTACTGTTACCTATCAATGGCTACTGTTACCTATTAATGACCTATTAATGGCTATTGTTACCTATTAATGACCTATTAATGGCTACTGTTACCTATTAATGGCCACTGTTACCTATTAATGACCTATTAATGGCTACTGTTACCTATTCATGGCTACTGTTACCTATTAATGGTCACTGTCACTATTAATGGCCACTATAATCTATTCATGGCTACTGTTACCTATTAATGACCTATTGATGGCTACTGTTACCTATTAATGACCTATTGATGGCTACTGTTACCTTTTAATGACCTATTGATGGCTACTGTTACCTATTAATGGCTTCCTGGCTGGAATTGACTCTCTCTCTTTGTCTGTCTGTCTGTCTGTGTCTCCCTCCCTCCCCCTCCCTCCCTCCCTCCCTCCCTCCCTCCCTCCCTCCCTCCCTCCCTCCCTCCCTCCTTCCTTCCCTCCCTCCCTCCCTCCCTCCCTCCCTCCCTCCCTCCCTCCCTCCCCAGGTACATCAGGGTTTATCAGTAACCTGAGGTCCTTCCTGTGGACGCAGGTCCAGCAGTACACCAGTAGGGTGGTTCAGGTCCGTCTGTTTGGTCACCTCCACTCCCTGTCGTTGCGCTGGCACCTGGGGAGACACACTGGGGACGTTCTGAGTAGTGTAGACCGAGGAACATCTTCTATCAACAACCTGCTCAGGTACACCCCTCCACACACACACTCACCCATATCAGCTCAATCCATCCTATCAGTATCCTGCCAGCCTCTCTCCTCAGCTACATCGTCTTCAGTATCCTGCCAGCCTCTCTCCCCTCTCTCTCCTCAGCTACATCGTCTTCAGTATCCTGCCAGCCTCTCTCCCCTCTCTCTCTCCTCAGCTACATCGTCTTCAGTATCCTGCCAGCCTCTCTCCCCTCTCTCTCCTCAGCTACATCGTCTTCAGTATCCTGCCAGCCTCTCTCCCCTCTCTCTCCTCAGCTACATCGTCTTCAGTATCCTGCCAGCCTCTCTCCCTCTCTCTCCTCAGCTACATCATCTTCAGTATCCTGCCAGCCTCTCTCCCCTCTCTCTCTCCTCAGCTACATCGTCTTCAGTATCCTGCCAGCCTCTCTCCCCTCTCTCTCCTCAGCTACATCATCTTCAGTATCCTGCCAGCCTCTCTCCCTCTCTCTCTCTCCTCAGCTACATCATCTTCAGTATCCTGCCCACCATCGCTGATATCGTCATCGCCATCCTCTACTTTGTATCATACTTCAGTGCCTTGTTCGGCCTCATCGTCTTCATCTGCTTGCTGATCTACCTCAGTGAGTTGACTGATTCTGGTTTAGCTGATGTGGAATCGCTAGCTAGTTAGTTGTGTGGAATCACTAGCTAGTTAGTTGTGTGGAATCGCCAGCTAGTTAGTTGTGTGGAATCACTAACTAGTTAGTTGTGTGGAATCACTAGCTAGTTAGTTGTGTGGAATCGCTAGCTAGTTAGTTGTGTGTGCACAAGTAGTGGCCGTCATGACGTCTCCAGTCCGTAGAACTAGAGTTTCTGTCACCCTGGACGTCTCCGCCCGTAGAACTAGAGTTTCTGTCACCCTCAACGTCTCCAGCCCGTAGAACTAGAGTTTCTGTCACCCTGGACGTCTCCAGCCCGTAGAACTAGAGTTTCTGTCCCCCTGGATGTCTCCACCCGTAGAACTAGAGTTTCTGTCACCCTGGACGTCTCCAGCCCGTAGAACTAGAGTTTCTGTCACCCTGGACGTCTCCAGCCCGTAGAACTAGAGTTTCTGTCACCCTGGACGTCTCCACCCGTAGAACTAGAGTTTCTGTCACCCTGGACGTCTCCAGCCCGTAGAACTAGAGTTTCTGTCACCCTGGACGTCTCCAGCCCGTAGAACTAGAGTTTCTGTCACCCTGGACGTCTCCACCCGTAGAACTAGGGTTTCTGTCACCTTCGACGTCTCCAGCCCGTAGAACTAGAGTTTCTGTCACCATTGGAAGTCTCCAGCCCGTAGAACTAGAGTTTCTGTCCCCCTGGATGTCTCCACCCGTAGAACTAGAGTTTCTGTCACCCTGGACGTCTCCAGCCCGTAGAACTAGAGTTTCTGTCACCCTGGACGTCTCCAGCCCGTAGAACTAGAGTTTCTGTCACCCTGGACGTCTCCAGCCCGTAGAACTAGAGTTTCTGTCACCCTGGAAGTCTCCACCCGTAGAACTAGAGTTTCTGTCACCCTCGACGTCTCCAGCCCGTAGAACTAGAGTTTCTGTCACCCTGGAAGTCTCCAGCCCATAGAACTAGAGTTTCTGTCACCCTGGACGTCTCCAGGCCGTAGAACTAGAGTTTTTGTCACCCTGGACGTCTCCGGCCCGTAGAACTAGAGTTTCTGTCACCCTGGACGTGTCTGCCCGTAGAACTAGAGTTTCTGATATGCACCAAAACTTCATACTCAAGAAACACTGTCAATACCACTGACCCCAAAAAACCTTTCACCCTGGATGCAGAAAGCAGTGGTATTGACAGTGTTTCTTGAGTATGAAGTTTTGGTGCATATCAGTGACGGGTCCTATTCTATGACACAGTGATACTGACAGAGGACAAACTCAGTTTGATGACTTCTTGTAGCCGATAGCAGCGTTAGTAGCGTGACAGATAACGATGCATTGTGGGTGACAGTGGTCGAGGTGTTCAGAGGGTCCCTGGTTTGGAGACCAGGTTGTCCTCTGAAAGCGCATTTTATTCCCCAGCTTTCACCATCCTGATCACTGAGTGGAGGACCAAGTACAGACGAGACATGAACACTCAGGACAACAACGCTAAGTCTAAAGCTGTGGACTCGCTGCTCAACTTTGAGACGGTACTGACTGAGCCATATCCAATACCCCCTGCTAACCCCAAACCTAAACTTTACCCAGACCCCTTTTCACATCCCAACCTCCTCAACAGCTTACTACCCAGAAAACCCTGCTTTCAGGCAAACCTTTTGTTGCAGGTGAAATATTACAATGCTGAGGGGTATGAAGTGACCTGCTTCGAGGAGGCAATTCTGAAGTACCAGGTAAAAGGATATCGAACATTCCCTGACTTTACAATCTCCAGGTCCTGTTGTTGGGGTAGTGACATCTATACAGTCTGAGATTTAGATATTGTGCTCTCCTGTCCTGATTGGTTGATGTTGAGGTAGCTAGCTGAGGATTGTGCTGTCCTGATTGGTTGATGTTAAGGTAGCTAGCTGAGGATTGTGCTCTCCTGTCCTGATTGGTTGATGTTGAGGTAGCTAGCTGAGGATTGTGCTCTCCTGTCCTGATTGGTTGATGTTGAGGTAGCTAGCTGGGGATTGTGCACTCCTGTCCTGATTGGTTGATGTTAAGGTAGCTAGCTGAGGATTGTGCTCTCCTGTCCTGATTGGTTGATGTTGAGGTAGCTAGCTGAGGATTGTGCTCTCCTGTCCTGATTGGTTGATGTTGAGGTAGCTAGCTGAGGATTGTGCTCTCCTGTCCTGATTGGTTGATGTTGAGGTAGCTAGCTGAGGATTGTGCACTCCTGTCCTGATTGGTTGATGTTGAGGTAGCTAGCTGAGGATTGTGCTCTCCTGTCCTGATTGGTTGATGTTGAGGTAGCTAGCTGAGGATTGTGCTCTCCTGTCCTGATTGGTTGATGTTGAGGTAGCTAGCTGAGGATTGTGCACTCCTGTCCTGATTGGTTGATGTTAAGGTAGCTAGCTGAGGATTGTGCTCTCCTGTCCTGATTGGTTGATGTTGAGGTAGCTAGCTGAGGATTGTGCTCTCCTGTCCTGATTGGTTGATGTTGAGGTAGCTAGCTGAGGATTGTGCTCTCCTGTCCTGATTGGTTGATGTTGAGGTAGCTAGCTGAGGATTGTGCACTCCTGTCCTGATTGGTTGATGTTAAGGTAGCTGCTGAGGATTGTGCTCTCCTGTCCTGATTGGTTGATGTTGAGGTAGCTAGCTGAGGATTGTGCTCTCCTGTCCTGATTGGTTGAGGTAGCTAGCTGAGGATTGTCCTCTCTTGTCCTGATTGGTTGATTTTGAGGAAGCTAGCAGATGATTGGACTCCCCTTTCCTGATTGGTTGAGTGTTGAGGTAGCTAGCTGAGGATTGTGCTCCTCTGTCCTGATTGGATGATGTTGAGGTAGCTGGTTGGTGATTGTGTTCCCCTGTTCTGATTGGTTGATGTTGAGGTAGCTGGTTGGTGATTATGTTCCCCTGTCCTGATTGGTTAAAGTTGAGGTAGCTGGTTGGTGATTGTGTTCCTGTCCTGATTGGTTAAAGTTGAGGTAGCAAGCTGTTGATTGTGTTCCCCTGTCCTGATTGGTTGAGTGTTGAGGTAGCTAGCTGGTGATTGTGTTCCCCTGTCCTGATTGGTTGATGTTGACGTAGCTAGCTGGTGATTGGTGTTCCCCTGTCCTGTCTGCAGCAGTCAGAATGGAAGACCAATGCCTCGTTGGCCCTACTGAACCAGACCCAGAACCTGATCATTGGCTCAGGGCTATTAGCAGGTTCTCTGCTCTGTGCTTACATGGTCACAGAAGGCCAGTTCCAGGTACAGTCTTCTCCACCTTCATATGGGCTCACATCAGACCACATTGGCATCCTCTGATTCCTTCTCTATTTACACGTGATCTCTCTTGATGTTAGTCAGGGTGTTAGTCAGTAGGGTGTTAGTCAGCAGGGTGTTAGTCAGCAGGGTGTTAGTCAGCAGGGTGTTGGTCAGCAGTGTGTTAGTCAGCAGGGTGTTAGTCAGCAGGGTGTTAGTCAGTAGGGTGTTAGTCAGCAGGGTGTTCGTCAGCAGGGTGTTAGTCAGCAGGGTGTTAGTCAGGGTGTTGTTAGTCAGCAGGGTGTTGGTCAGTAGGGTGTTAGTCAGCAGGGTGTTGGTCAGCAGGGTGTTGGTCAGCAGGGTGTTAGTCAGCAGGGTGTTAGTCAGCAGGGTGTTAGTCAGCAGGGTGTTAGTCAGCAGGGTGTTGGTCAGTAGTGTGTTAGTCAGCAGGGTGTTAGTCAGCAGGGTGTTAGTCAGTAGTGTGTTAGTCAGCAGGGTGTTAGTCAGCAGGGTGTTAGTCAGCAGGGTGTTAGTCAGCAGGGTGTTAGTCAGCAGGGTGTTAGTCAGCAGAGTGTTCGTCAGTAGTGTGTTCGTCAGCAGGGTGTTAGTCAGCAGGGTGTTAGTCAGCAGGGTGTTAGTCAGCAGAGTGTTCGTCAGCAGAGTGTTAGTCAGCAGAGTGTTAGTCAGCAGAGTCAGCAGAGTGTTAGTCAGCAGAGTGATAGTCAGCAGGGTGTTGGTCAGCAGAGTGTTAGTCAGCAGAGTCAGCAGAGTGTTAGTCAGCAGAGTGTTAGTCAGCAGAGTGTTAGTCAGCAGAGTGTTGGTCAGCAGAGTGTTGGTCAGCAGAGTGTTAGTCAGCAGGGTGTTAGTCAGCAGGGTGTTAGTCAGCAGAGTGTTAGTCAGCAGAGTGTTAGTCAGCAGAGTGTTAGTCAGCAGAGTGTTAGTCAGCAGAGTCAGCAGAGTGTTAGTCAGCAGAATGTTAGTCAGCAGGGTGTTAGGCAGCAGAGTCAGCAGAGTGTTAGTCAGCAGAGTGTTAGTAAGCAGAATGTTAGTCAGCAGAGTGTTAGTCAGCAGAGCGTTAGTCAGCAGGGTGTTAGTCAGTAGTGTGTTAGTCAGTAGTGTGTTAGTCAGCAGGGTGTTAGTCAGCAGGGTGTTAGTCAGCAGGGTGTTAGTCAGCAGAGTGTTCGTCAGCAGGGTGTTAGTCAGCAGAGTCAGCAGAGTGTTAGTCAGCAGGGTGTTGGTCAGCAGGGTGTTAGTCAAGTGTGCTTGGTGTTAGTCAGCAGGGTGTTAGTCAGCAGTGTGTTAGTCAGCAGTGTGTTAGTCAGCAGAGTGTTAGTCAGCAGTGTTAGTCAGCAGAGTGTTAGTCAGCAGAGTGTTGGTCAGCAGGGTGTTAGTCAGCAGGGTGTTAGTCAGCATGGTTAGTTAGTCAGGGTGTTAGTCAGTAGTGTGTTAGTCAGCAGGGTGTTAGTCAGCAGGGTGTTAGTCAGCAGAGTGTTCGTCAGCAGGGTCAGCAGAGTGTTAGTCAGCAGAGTCAGCAGAGTGTTAGTCAGCAGGGTGTTAGTCAGCAGGGTGTTAGTCAGCAGTGTTAGTCAGCAGAGTGTTAGTCAGCAGAGTGTTAGTCAGCAGGGTGTTAGTCAGCAGGGTGTTAGTCAGCAGGGTGTTAGTCAGCAGAGTGTTAGTCAGCAGAGTGTTAGTCAGCAGGGTGTTAGTCAGCAGGG
Source organism: Oncorhynchus masou masou (assembly GCF_036934945.1). NCBI lineage: Eukaryota > Metazoa > Chordata > Actinopteri > Salmoniformes > Salmonidae > Oncorhynchus > Oncorhynchus masou. Next base: position 262,757 of record NC_088240.1, read on the forward strand.
TGTTGGTCAGCAGAGTGTTAGTCAGTAGTGTGTTAGTCAGCAGCAGAGTGTTAGTCAGCAGAGTGTTAGTCAGCAGGGTGTTAGTCAGCTTGGTGTTAGTCAGCAGGGTGTTAGTCAGCAGTGTGTTAGTCAGCAGTGTGTTAGTCAGCAGAGTGTTAGTCAGCAGAGTGTTAGTCAGCAGAGTGTTGGTCAGCAGGGTGTTAGTCAGCAGGGTGTTAGTCAGCAGGGTGTTAGTCAGGGTGTTAGTCAGTAGTGTGTTAGTCAGCAGGGTGTTAGTCAGCAGAGTGTTCGTCAGCAGAGTGTTAGTCAGCAGAGTGTTAGTCAGCAGGGTGTTAGTCAGCAGGGTGTTAGTCAGCAGGGTGTTAGTCAGCAGGGTGTTAGTCAGCAGTGTTAGTCAGCAGAGTGTTAGTCAGCAGAGTGTTAGTCAGCAGGGTGTTAGTCAGCAGGGTGTTAGTCAGCAGGGTGTTAGTCAGCAGGGTGTTAGTCAGCAGAGTGTTAGTCAGCAGAGTGTTAGTCAGCAGAGTGTTAGTCAGCAGTGTGTTAGTCAGCAGAGTGTTAGTCAGCAGAGTGTTAGTCAGCAGGGTGTTAGTCAGCAGGGTGTTAGTCAGCAGAGTGTTAGTCAGCAGGGTGTTAGTCAGCAGAGTGTTTAGTCAGCAGAGTGTTAGTCAGCAGTGTGTTAGTCAGCAGAGTGTTAGTCAGCAGAGTGTTAGTCAGCAGGGTGTTAGTCAGCAGGGTGTTAGTCAGCAGAGTGTTAGTCAGCAGGGTGTTAGTCAGCAGGGTGTTAGTCAGCAGGGTGTTAGTCAGCAGTGTTAGTCAGCAGAGTGTTAGTCAGCAGAGTGTTAGTCAGCAGGGTGTTAGTCAGCAGAGTGTTAGTCAGCAGGGTGTTAGTCAGCAGGGTGTTAGTCAGCAGAGTGTTCGTCAGCAGAGTGTTCGTCAGCAGAGTGTTAGTCAGCAGAGTGTTAGTCAGCAGAGTCAGCAGAGTGTTAGTCAGCAGAGTGTTAGTCAGCAGAGTGTTAGTCAGCAGAGTGTTAGTCAGCAGAGTGTTACTCAGCAGGGTGTTACTCAGCAGGGTGTTAGTCAGTAGTGTGTTAGTCAGTAGTGTGTTAGTCAGCAGGGTGTTAGTCAGCAGAGTGTTTGTCAGCAGAGTGTTTGTCAGCAGAGTGTTAGTCAGCAGAGTGTTAGTCAGCAGAGTCAGCAGAGTGTTAGTCAGCAGAGTGTTAGTCAGCAGAGTCAGCAGAGTGTTAGTCAGCAGAGTGTTAGTCAGCAGAGTGTTAGTCAGCAGAGTGTTAGTCAGCAGAGTGTTAGTCAGCAGGGTGTTAGTCAGCAGGGTGTTAGTCAGCAGAGTGTTAGTCAGCAGGGTGTTAGTCAGCAGGGTGTTAGTCAGCAGAGTGTTAGTCAGCAGGGTGTTAGTCAGCAGGGTGTTAGTCAGCAGGGTGTTAGTCAGCAGTGTTAGTCAGCAGAGTGTTAGTCAGCAGAGTGTTAGTCAGCAGGGTGTTAGTCAGCAGAGTGTTAGTCAGCAGGGTGTTAGTCAGCAGGGTGTTAGTCAGCAGAGTGTTCGTCAGCAGAGTCAGCAGAGTGTTCGTCAGCAGAGTGTTAGTCAGCAGAGTGTTAGTCAGCAGAGTCAGTGTTAGTCAGCAGAGTCAGCAGAGTGTTAGTCAGCAGAGTGTTAGTCAGCAGAGTGTTAGTCAGCAGAGTGTTACTCAGCAGGGTGTTAGTCAGCAGGGTGTTACTCAGCAGGGTGTTAGTCAGTAGTGTGTTAGTCAGTAGTGTGTTAGTCAGCAGGGTGTTAGTCAGCAGAGTGTTTGTCAGCAGAGTGTTTGTCAGCAGAGTGTTAGTCAGCAGAGTGTTAGTCAGCAGAGTCAGCAGAGTGTTAGTCAGCAGAGTGTTAGTCAGCAGAGTGTTAGTCAGCAGAGTGTTAGTCAGCAGAGTGTTAGTCAGCAGAGTGTTAGTCAGCAGAGTGTTAGTCAGCAGAGTGTTAGTCAGCAGAGTGTTAGTCAGCAGGGTGTTAGTCAGCAGGGTGTTAGTCAGCAGAGTCAGCAGAGTGTTAGTCAGCAGGGTGTTGGTCAGCAGAGTGTTAGTCAGCAGAGTGTTAGTCAGCAGAGTGTTAGTCAGCAGGGTGTTAGTCAGCTTGGTGTTAGTCAGCAGGGTGTTAGTCAGCAGTGTGTTAGTCAGCAGTGTGTTAGTCAGCAGAGTGTTAGTCAGCAGGGTGTTAGTCAGCAGTGTGTTAGTCAGCAGTGTGTTAGTCAGCAGAGTGTTAGTCAGCAGTGTTAGTCAGCAGAGTGTTAGTCAGCAGAGTGTTGGTCAGCAGAGTGTTGGTCAGCAGGGTGTTAGTCAGCAGGGTGTTAGTCAGCAGGGTGTTAGTCAGCAGGTGTTAGTCAGCAGGGTGTTAGTCAGCAGAGTCAGGGTGTTGGTCAGCAGGTTGGTCAGTGTTAGTCAGCAGAGTCAGCAGAGTGTTAGTCAGCAGGGTGTTAGTCAGCAGGGTGTTAGTCAGCAGTGTTAGTCAGCAGAGTGTTAGTCAGCAGGGTGTTGGTCAGCAGAGTGTTAGTCAGCAGAGTGTTAGTCAGCAGAGTGTTAGTCAGCAGGGTGTTAGTCAGCTTGGTGTTAGTCAGCAGGGTGTTAGTCAGCAGTGTTAGTCAGCAGTGTGTTAGTCAGCAGTGTGTTAGTCAGCAGAGTGTTAGTCAGCAGTGTTAGTCAGCAGAGTGTTAGTCAGCAGAGTGTTGGTCAGCAGGGTGTTAGTCAGCAGGGTGTTAGTCAGCAGGGTGTTAGTCAGGGTGTTAGTCAGTAGTGTGTTAGTCAGCAGGGTGTTAGTCAGCAGAGTGTTAGTCAGCAGGGTGTTAGTCAGCAGGGTGTTAGTCAGCAGGGTGTTAGTCAGCAGGGTGTTAGTCAGCAGGGTGTTAGTCAGCAGTGTTAGTCAGCAGAGTGTTAGTCAGCAGGGTGTTAGTCAGCAGGTGTTAGTCAGCAGAGTGTTAGTCAGCAGGGTGTTAGTCAGCAGGGTGTTAGTCAGCAGAGTGTTAGTCAGCAGAGTGTTCGTCAGCAGAGTGTTAGTCAGCAGTGTGTTAGTCAGCAGAGTGTTAGTCAGCAGAGTGTTAGTCAGGGTGTTAGTCAGTAGTGTGTTAGTCAGCAGGGTGTTAGTCAGCAGGGTGTTAGTCAGCAGAGTGTTTGTCAGCAGAGTGTTAGTCAGCAGAGTGTTAGTCAGCAGAGTCAGCAGAGTGTTAGTCAGCAGAGTGTTAGTCAGCAGGGTGTTAGTCAGCAGGGTGTTAGTCAGCAGAGTGTTAGTCAGCAGAGTGTTAGTCAGCAGGGTGTTAGTCAGCAGGGTGTTGGTCAGCAGAGTCAGTGTTAGTCAGCAGAGTGTTAGTCAGCAGAGTGTTAGTCAGCAGGGTGTTAGTCAGCTTGGTGTTAGTCAGCAGGGTGTTAGTCAGCAGTGTGTTAGTCAGCAGTGTGTTAGTCAGCAGAGTGTTAGTCAGCAGTGTTAGTCAGCAGAGTGTTAGTCAGCAGAGTGTTGGTCAGCAGGGTGTTAGTCAGCAGGGTGTTAGTCAGCAGGGTGTTAGTCAGCAGGGTGTTAGTCAGGGTGTTAGTCAGCAGTGTGTTAGTCAGCAGGGTGTTAGTCAGCAGGGTGTTAGTCAGCAGAGTGTTAGTCAGCAGAGTGTTAGTCAGCAGGGTGTTAGTCAGCAGGGTGTTAGTCAGCAGGGTGTTAGTCAGCAGGGTGTTAGTCAGCAGTGTTAGTCAGCAGAGTGTTAGTCAGCAGAGTGTTAGTCAGCAGGGTGTTAGTCAGCAGGGTGTTAGTCAGCAGGGTGTTAGTCAGCAGGGTGTTAGTCAGCAGAGTGTTTAGTCAGCAGAGTGTTAGTCAGCAGTGTGTTAGTCAGCAGAGTGTTAGTCAGCAGAGTGTTAGTCAGCAGGGTGTTAGTCAGCAGGGTGTTAGTCAGCAGAGTGTTAGTCAGCAGGGTGTTAGTCAGCAGGGTGTTAGTCAGCAGGGTGTTAGTCAGCAGGGTGTTAGTCAGCAGTGTTAGTCAGCAGAGTGTTAGTCAGCAGCAGTGTTAGTCAGCAGGGTGTTAGTCAGCAGAGTGTTAGTCAGTTAGTCAGGGTGTTAGTCAGCAGGGTGTTAGTCAGCAGGGTGTTAGTCAGCAGAGTGTTAGTCAGCAGAGTGTGTTCGTCAGCAGAGTGTTAGTCAGCAGAGTGTTAGTCAGCAGAGTGTTAGTCAGCAGAGTCAGCAGAGTGTTAGTCAGCAGAGTGTTAGTCAGCAGAGTGTTAGTCAGCAGAGTGTTAGTCAGCAGAGTGTTAGTCAGCAGAGTGTTAGTCAGCAGGGTGTTAGTCAGCAGGGTGTTAGTCAGTAGTGTGTTAGTCAGTAGTGTGTTAGTCAGCAGGGTGTTAGTCAGCAGAGTGTTTGTCAGCAGAGTGTTTGTCAGCAGAGTGTTAGTCAGCAGAGTCAGCAGAGTGTTAGTCAGCAGGGTGTTAGTCAGCAGAGTCAGCAGAGTGTTAGTCAGCAGAGTGTTAGTCAGCAGAGTGTTAGTCAGCAGAGTGTTAGTCAGCAGAGTGTTAGTCAGCAGGGTGTTAGTCAGCAGGGTGTTAGTCAGCAGAGTGTTAGTCAGCAGGGTGTTAGTCAGCAGGGTGTTAGTCAGCAGAGTGTTAGTCAGCAGGGTGTTAGTCAGCAGGGTGTTAGTCAGCAGGGTGTTAGTCAGCAGGGTGTTAGTCAGCAGAGTGTTAGTCAGCAGGGTGTTAGTCAGCAGGGTGTTAGTCAGCAGAGTGTTAGTCAGCAGGGTGTTAGTCAGCAGGGTGTTAGTCAGCAGGGTGTTAGTCAGCAGTGTTAGTCAGCAGAGTGTTAGTCAGCAGAGTGTTAGTCAGCAGGGTGTTAGTCAGCAGAGTGTTAGTCAGCAGGGTGTTAGTCAGCAGGGTGTTAGTCAGCAGAGTGTTAGTCAGCAGAGTGTTAGTCAGTGTTAGTCAGCAGAGTGTTAGTCAGCAGAGTGTTAGTCAGCAGAGTGTTAGTCAGCAGAGTCAGTGTTAGTCAGCAGAGTGTTAGTCAGCAGAGTGTTAGTCAGCAGGGTGTTAGTCAGCAGAGTGTTAGTCAGCAGAGTGTTAGTCAGCAGAGTCAGTGTTAGTCAGCAGAGTGTTAGTCAGCAGGGTGTTAGTCAGCAGGGTGTTAGTCAGCAGGGTGTTAGTCAGCAGTGTGTTAGTCAGTTGTTAGTCAGCAGGGTGTTAGTCAGCAGGGTGTTAGTCAGCAGTGTGTTTGTCAGCAGGGTGTTAGTCAGCAGGTGTTTGTCAGCAGGTGTTAGTCAGCAGAGTGTTAGTCAGCAGAGTGTGTTAGTCAGCAGAGTGTTAGTCAGCAGAGTGTGTTAGTCAGCAGAGTGTTAGTCAGCAGAGTGTTAGTCAGCAGAGTGTTAGTCAGCAGAGTGTTAGTCAGCAGAGTGTTAGTCAGCAGAGTGTTAGTCAGCAGGGTGTTAGTCAGCAGGGTGTTAGTCAGCAGAGTGTTAGTCAGCAGGGTGTTAGTCAGCAGAGTCAGCAGAGTGTTAGTCAGCAGGGTGTTGGTCAGCAGAGTGTTAGTCAGCAGAGTGTTTAGTCAGCAGGGTGTTAGTCAGCAGGGTGTTAGTCAGCAGTGGTGTTAGTCAGCAGGGTGTTAGTCAGCAGTGTTAGTCAGCAGTGTTAGTCAGCAGTGTGTTAGTCAGCAGAGTGTTAGTCAGCAGGGTGTTAGTCAGCAGTGTGTTAGTCAGCAGGGTGTTAGTCAGCAGTGTTAGTCAGCAGAGTGTTAGTCAGCAGTGTTAGTCAGCAGGGTGTTAGTGTTGTTAGTCAGCAGAGTGTTGGTCAGCAGAGTGTTAGTCAGCAGGTGTGTTAGTCAGCAGGGTGTTAGTCAGCAGGGTGTTAGTCAGCAGGGTGTTAGTCAGCAGGTTAGTCAGTGTTAGTCAGCAGGGTGTTGGTCAGCAGTGTGTTAGTCAGCAGAGTGTTAGTCAGCAGAGTGTTAGTCAGTGTTAGTCAGCAGGGTGTTAGTCAGCATGTTAGTCAGCAGGGTGTTAGTCAGCAGGTGTTAGTCAGCAGTGTGTTAGTCAGCAGGGTGTTGTTAGTCAGCAGAGTGTTAGTCAGCAGAGTGTTAGCAGGGTGTTAGTCAGCAGGGTGTTAGTCAGCAGAGTGTTAGTCAGCAGGGTGTTAGTCAGCAGTGTTTGTCAGCAGTGTTAGTCAGCAGCAGCAGTGTTAGTCAGCAGGGTGTTAGTCAGCAGGGTGTTAGTCAGCAGAGTCAGTGAGTGTTAGTCAAGCAGAGTGTTAGTCAGCAGGTCAGCAGAGTGTTAGTCAGCAGGGTGTTAGTCAGCAGAGTGTTAGTCAGCAGGGTGTTAGTCAGTTGTTAGTCAGCAGGTGTGTTAGTGTTAGTCAGCAGGGTGTTAGTCAGCAGGGTGTTAGTCAGCAGGGTGTTAGTCAGCAGTGTGTTAGTCAGCAGGGTGTTAGTCAGCAGGGTGTTAGTCAGCAGAGTGTTAGTCAGCAGAGTGTTAGTCAGCAGAGTGTTAGTCAGCAGGGTGTTAGTCAGTGTTAGTCAGCAGAGTGTTAGTCAGCAGTGTGTTAGTCAGTGTTAGTCAGCAGGGTGTTAGTCAGCAGGGTGTTAGTCAGCAGAGTGTTAGTCAGTGTTAGTCAGCAGGGTGTTAGTCAGCAGGGTGTTAGTCAGCAGGGTGTTAGTCAGCAGAGTGTTAGTCAGTTGTTAGTCAGCAGGGTGTTAGTCAGCAGAGTGTTAGTCAGCAGTGTTAGTCAGCAGTGTGTTAGTCAGCAGAGTGTTCAGCAGAGTCAGTGTTAGTCAGCAGAGTGTTAGTCAGCAGGGTGTTAGTCAGCAGGGTGTTAGTCAGCAGGGTGTTGGTCAGCAGGGTGTTAGTCAGCAGGGTGTTAGTCAGCAGAGTGTTAGTCAGCAGTGTGTTAGTCAGCAGAGTGTGTTAGTCAGCAGAGTGTTAGTCAGCAGGGTGTTAGTCAGCAGAGTGTTAGTCAGCAGGTCAGGTGTTAGTCAGGGTGTTAGTCAGCAGGGTGTTAGTCAGCAGAGTGTTAGTCAGCAGAGTGTTAGTCAGCAGGGTTAGTTAGTGTTAGTCAGCAGGGTGTTAGTCAGCAGGGTGTTAGTCAGCAGGGTGTTAGTCAGTGTTAGTCAGCAGAGTGTTAGTCAGCAGAGTGTTAGTCAGCAGAGTGTTAGTCAGCAGAGTGTTAGTCAGCAGAGTGTTAGTCAGCAGGGTGTTAGTCAGCAGGGTGTTGTGTGTTGGTCAGCAGGGTGTTAGTCAGCAGAGTCAGCAGTGTTAGTCAGCAGAGTGTTAGTCAGCAGAGTGTTAGTCAGCAGGGTGTTAGTCAGCAGGGTGTTAGTCAGCAGGGTGTTAGTCAGTTAGTCAGCAGAGTGTTAGTCAGCAGAGTGCAGAGTGTTAGTCAGCAGAGTCAGCAGTGTGTTAGTCAGCAGAGTGTTGTTAGTCAGCAGAGTGTTAGTTAGTCAGCAGAGTGTTAGTGTTAGTCAGCAGAGTGTTGTTAGTCAGCAGGGTGTTAGTCAGCAGAGTGTTAGTCAGCAGAGTGTTAGTCAGCAGAGTGTTAGCAGAGTCAGCAGAGTGTTAGTCAGCAGGGTGTTAGTCAGCAGTGTGTTAGTCAGCAGGGTGTTAGTCAGCAGGTGTTAGTCAGCAGTGTTAGTCAGCAGAGTGTTAGTCAGCAGGGTGTTAGTCAGCAGGGTGTTAGTCAGCAGGTGTTAGTCAGCAGAGTGTTAGTCAGCAGTGTTAGTCAGCAGAGTGTTAGTCAGCAGAGTGTTAGTCAGCAGAGTGTTGGTCAGCAGTGTTAGTCAGCAGGTGTTAGTCAGCAGTAGTGTTTAGTCAGCAGGGTGTTAGTCAGCAGGGTGTTACTCAGCAGAGGTGTTAGTCAGTAGTGTGTTAGTCAGCAGGGTGTTAGTCAGCAGGGTGTTAGTCAGCAGGGTGTTAGTCAGCAGGGTGTTAGTCAGCAGTGTTAGTCAGCAGGGTGTTAGTCAGCAGAGTGTTAGTCAGCAGGGTGTTAGTCAGCAGTGTTAGTCAGCAGGGTGTTAGTCAGCAGGGTGTTAGTCAGCAGGGTGTTAGTCAGTGTTAGTCAGCAGGGTGTTAGTCAGCAGAGTGTTAGTCAGCAGGGTGTTAGTCAGTTAGTCAGCAGGGTGTTAGTCAGCAGCAGGGTGTTAGTCAGCAGGGTGTTAGTCAGCAGAGTGTTAGTCAGCAGGGTGTTAGTCAGCAGTGTGTTAGTCAGCAGCAGCAGGTGTTAGTCAGCAGAGTGTTAGTCAGCAGAGTGTTAGTCAGCAGAGTGTTAGTCAGCAGAGTGTTAGTCAGCAGAGTGTTAGTCAGCAGAGTGTTAGTCAGCAGAGTGTTAGTCAGTCAGCAGAGTGTTGTTAGTCAGCAGAGTGTTAGTCAGCAGAGTGTTAGTCAGCAGAGTGTTAGTTGTTAGTCAGCAGAGTGTTAGTCAGCAGAGTGTTAGTCAGCAGAGTGTTAGTCAGCAGAGTGTTAGTCAGCAGAGTGTTAGTCAGCAGAGTGTTAGTCAGCAGAGTGTTAGTCAGCAGGGTGTTACTCAGCAGGGTGTTAGTCAGCAGGGTGTTAGTCAGCAGGGTGTTAGTCAGCAGGGTGTTAGTCAGCAGAGTGTTAGTCAGCAGAGTGTTAGTCAGCAGAGTGTTAGTCAGCAGAGTGTTAGTCAGCAGTGTGTTAGTCAGCAGGGTGTTAGTCAGCAGGTGTTAGTCAGCAGCAGTGTTAGTCAGCAGAGTGTTAGTCAGCAGAGTGTTAGTCAGCAGAGTCAGTTAGTCAGCAGAGTGTTAGTCAGCAGAGTGTTAGTCAGCAGAGTGTTAGTCAGCAGGGTGTTAGTCAGCAGTGTTAGTCAGCAGGGTGTTAGTCAGCAGGGTGTTAGTCAGCAGGGTGTTAGTCAGCAGGGTGTTAGTCAGCAGGGTGTTAGTCAGCAGGTGTTAGTGTTAGTCAGCAGAGTGTTAGTCAGCAGAGTGTTAGTCAGCAGAGTGTTAGTCAGCAGGTGTGTTAGTCAGCAGGGTGTTAGTCAGCAGGGTGTTAGTCAGCAGTGTTAGTCAGCAGGTGTTAGTCAGCAGAGTGTTAGTCAGCAGAGTGTGTTAGTCAGCAGAGTGTTAGTCAGCAGGGTGTTAGTCAGCAGGGTGTTAGTCAGCAGGGTGTTAGTCAGCAGTCAGTGTTAGTCAGCAGTCAGCAGTGTTTAGTCAGCAGGGTTAGTCAGCAGTAGTCAGCAGAGTGTTAGTCAGCAGGGTGTTAGTCAGCAGCAGTGTTAGTCAGCAGTGTGTTAGTCAGCAGGGTGTTAGTCAGCAGGGTGTTAGTCAGCAGGGTGTTAGTCAGCAGCAGGTGTGTTAGTCAGCAGGGTGTTAGTCAGCAGGGTGTTAGTCAGCAGAGTGTTAGTCAGCAGAGTGTTAGTCAGCAGAGTGTTAGTCAGCAGTGTGTCAGCAGAGTGTTAGTCAGCAGGGTGTTAGTCAGCAGGGTGTTAGTCAGCAGGGTGTTAGTCAGCAGGGTGTTAGTCAGCAGGGTGTTAGTCAGCAGGGTGTTAGTCAGCAGTTAGTCAGTGTTGTCAGTCAGGGTGTTAGTCAGCAGTGTGTTAGTCAGCAGAGTGTTAGTCAGCAGAGTGTTAGTCAGCAGGGTGTTAGTCAGCAGGGTGTTAGTCAGCAGAGTGTTAGTCAGCAGGTGTTAGTCAGCAGAGTGTTAGTCAGCAGAGTGTTAGTCAGCAGAGTGTTAGTCAGCAGCAGTGTTAGTCAGCAGAGTGTTAGTCAGCAGAGTGTTAGTCAGCAGGGTGTTAGTCAGCAGGGTGTTAGTCAGCAGGGTGTTAGTCAGCAGAGTGTTAGTCAGCAGTGTGTTAGTCAGCAGAGTGTTAGTCAGCAGAGTGTTAGTCAGCAGAGTGTTAGTCAGCAGGGTGTTACTCAGCAGGGTGTTAGTCAGCAGGGTGTTAGTCAGCAGAGTCAGCAGGGTGTTAGTCAGCAGGGTGTTAGTCAGCAGGTGTTAGTCAGCAGAGTGTTAGTCAGCAGAGTGTTAGTCAGCAGAGTGTTAGTCAGCAGAGTGTTAGTCAGCAGGGTGTTAGTCAGCAGGGTGTTAGTCAGCAGAGTGTTAGTCAGCAGAGTGTTAGTCAGCAGAGTGTTAGTCAGCAGGGTGTTAGTCAGCAGGGTGTTAGTCAGCAGGGTGTTAGTCAGCAGGGTGTTAGTCAGCAGGGTGTTAGTCAGCAGGGTGTTAGTCAGCAGAGTGTTAGTCAGCAGAGTGTTAGTCAGCAGAGTGTTAGTCAGCAGGGTGTTAGTCAGCAGGGTGTTAGTCAGCAGGGTGTTAGTCAGCAGGTCAGCAGTGTTAGTCAGCAGAGTGTTAGTCAGTTAGCAGTGTTAGCAGGGTCAGCAGGGTGTTAGTCAGCAGAGTGTTAGTCAGCAGAGTGTTAGTCAGCAGGGTGTTAGTCAGCAGAGTGTTAGTCAGCAGGTCAGCAGAGTGTTAGTCAGCAGAGTGTTAGTCAGCAGGTGTTAGTGTTAGTCAGCAGGTGTTAGTCAGCAGGGTGTTAGTCAGCAGAGTGTTAGTCAGCAGGGTCAGCAGGGTGTTAGTCAGTTGGGTGTTAGTCAGCAGAGTGTTAGTCAGCAGGGTGTTAGTCAGCAGGTGTTAGTCAGCAGAGTGTTAGTCAGCAGGTGTTAGTCAGCAGGGTGTTAGTCAGCAGGGTGTTAGTCAGCAGAGTGTTAGTCAGCAGAGTGTTAGTCAGCAGAGTGTTAGTCAGCAGAGTGTTAGTCAGCAGGGTGTTAGTCAGCAGGGTGTTAGTCAGCAGGGTGTTAGTCAGCAGGGTGTTAGTCAGCAGGGTGTTGGTCAGCAGGGTGTTAGTCAGCAGGGTTAGTCAGCAGAGTGTTAGTCAGCAGGGTGTTAGTCAGCAGGTGTTAGTCAGCAGAGTGTTAGTCAGCAGGGTGTTAGTCAGCAGGGTGTTAGTCAGCAGTGGTGTTAGTCAGCAGTGTGTTAGTCAGCAGTGTTAGTCAGCAGAGTGTTAGTCAGCAGGGTGTTAGTCAGCAGGGTGTTAGTCAGCAGGGTGTTAGTCAGCAGGGTGTTAGTCAGCAGGGTGTTAGTCAGCAGGGTGTTAGTCAGCAGAGTGTTAGTCAGCAGAGTGTTAGTCAGCAGGGTGTTAGTCAGTGTTAGTCAGCAGGGTGTTAGTCAGCAGTGTTAGTCAGCAGAGTGTTAGTCAGCAGAGTGTTAGTCAGCAGAGTGTTAGTCAGCAGAGTTAGTCAGCAGAGTGTTAGTCAGTCAGCAGAGTGTTAGTCAGCAGGGTGCAGTCAGTGTTAGTCAGCAGGTGTTAGTCAGCAGGGTGTTAGTCAGCAGCAGTGTTAGTCAGCAGGGTGTTAGTCAGCAGGGTGTTAGTCAGCAGGGTGTTAGTCAGCAGGGTGTTAGTCAGCAGAGTGTTAGTCAGCAGAGTGTTAGTCAGCAGAGTGTTAGTCAGCAGAGTGTTAGTCAGCAGGGTGTTAGTCAGCAGGGTGTTAGTCAGCAGGGTGTTCGTCAGCAGGGTGTTAGTCAGCAGGGTGTTAGTCAGCAGAGTGTTAGTCAGCAGAGTCAGGAGTTTAGTCAGCAGCGTGTTAGTCAGCAGGGTGTTAGTCAGCAGGGTGTTAGTCAGCAGGGTGTTAGTCAGCAGGGTGTTAGTCAGCAGAGTGTTAGTCAGCAGAGTGTTAGTCAGCAGGGTGTTAGTCAGCAGTGTTAGTCAGCAGGTGTTAGTCAGCAGGGTGTTAGTCAGCAGGGTGTTAGTCAGTAGTGTGTTAGTCAGTAGGTGTTAGTCAGCAGGGTGTTAGTCAGCAGAGTGTTAGTCAGCAGGGTGTTAGTCAGCAGAGTGTTAGTCAGCAGAGTGTTAGTCAGCAGGAGTGTTAGTCAGTGTTAGTCAGCAGGGTGTTGGTCAGCAGAGTGTTAGTCAGTTAGTCAGCAGGGTGTTAGTCAGCAGAGTGTTAGTCAGCAGAGTGTTAGTCAGCAGAGTGTTAGTCAGCAGGGTGTTAGTCAGCAGGGTGTTAGTCAGCAGAGTGTTAGTCAGCAGGGTGTTAGTCAGCAGGGTGTTAGTCAGCAGGGTGTTAGTCAGCAGGTGTTAGTCAGCAGGGTGTTATCAGTCAGGTGTTAGTCAGCAGGGTGTTAGTAGGTAGTCAGCAGGGTTAGTCAGGTGTGTTTGTCTGGGTGTTATGATGATGATAGTGAATTGAATGTGGTTGTGTGTTATTGGTCTGCCCACTTCTCCTTAGGTTGGTGACTATGTCCTGTTTGGCACCTACATCATCCAGCTGTACACTCCTCTCAACTGGTTTGGTACATATTACAGGTGAGATCAACTGGTCTGGTACATTTTACAGGTGAGATTAACTGGTCTGGTATATTACAGGTGAGATCACCTGGTCTGGTACATATTACAGGTGAGATCACCTGGTCTGGTGTTATTACAGGTGAGATAAACTGGTCTTATACATATTACAGGTGAGATCAGCTGGTTTGTTAGTCAGCAGGGTGAGATCAGGTGAGATCACCTGGTTTGGTGCATATTACAGTTGAGATCACCTGGTCTGGTAGAGATTACAGGTGAGATCAACTGGTCTGGTACATATTACAGGTGAGATCAACTAGTCTGTGCGTAGTACAGGTGAGATCACCTGGTCTAGTGCGTATTACAGGTGAGATCTACAATCTCGCTGTAAGGGGAGAAAGTCACATGCATTTCAGCTATGCCTCCGTTACTGGATCACTCAACATATTCTCTCCACAGACTAATCCAGAGTTCCTTTATTGACATGGAGAACATGTTCAAGATCTTAACAGAACACAAAGAGGTGAGTTACAGAGTGTATCAGCAGGGTAATGAGAGTGTTTATCATTCAAACTGCTGAGGCCATGGTCAGGTTTGTGTCTGTGTCCCGTCCGTGTGTTTGCTCCTGCCCTCCCTTCCCCCCCTCTCCGTCTCCCTCTCCTCCCTCTCCATCTCCCTCTCAGCCTCCCTCTCCGTTCCTCTCCCCCTCTCCGTCTCCCTCTCCCCCTCTCCCCCTCTCCATCTCCCTCTCCCGCTCCATCTCTGTCTCCTGGTCCTGCTCCCTCTCCTGGGACTCTGGGCTGTGGGACTCTAGGGGACTCTGGGCTGTTGGACTCTGGGCTGTGGGACTCTGGGCTGTTGGACTCTGGGCTGTGGGACTGTGGGCTCTTGGACTCTGGGCTGTGGGACTGTGGGCTGGGGGACTCTGGGCTGTTGGACTCTGGGCTGTGGGACTGTGGGCTGGGGGACTGTGGGCTGGGGGACTCTGGACTGTTGGACTCTGGGCTGGGGACTCTGGGCTGTGGGACTGTGGTGCTGTGGGACTGTGGTGCTGTGGGACTGTGGGCTGTGGGACTCTGGACTGTGGTGCTGTGGGACTGTGGGCTGTGGGACTTCTGGTGCTGTGGTGTGGGGCTGGGGGACTGTGGGCTGGGGGACTCTGGACTGTTGGACTCTGGCTGGGGGACTCTGGGCTGTGGGACTGTGGGCTGGGGACTGTGGTGCTGTGGACTCTGGGCTGTGGGACTGTGGACTGGTTGTGGGCTGGGGGACTCTGGACTGTGGACTCTGGGCTGTTGGACTCTGGGCTGTGGGACTGTGGTGCTGTGGGACTGGTGCTGGGGACTCTGGACTGTGGTCTGGACTGTACTCTGGACTGTGGTGCTGTGGGACTGTGGGCTGTGGGACTGTGGGCTGTGGGACTGTGGTGCTGTGGGACTCTGGACTGTGGTGCTGTGGTGGGACTCTGGACTGTGGTGCTGTGGGGCTGACTGTGGTGCTATGGGCTGTGGGACTGTGGACTGTGGTGCTGCTGTGGTGCTGTCTGACTGTGGGCTATGTGGGACTCTGGGCTGTGGTGCTGTGGGCTGTGGGCTGGGCTCTGGGATCTGTGGTGCTGTGGCTCTGGGCTGTGGGACTGTGGGACTCTGGGCTGTGGGACTTGGGGTGGGACTCTGTGGGACTGTGGTGCTGTCTGACTGTGGTGCTGTGGGACTGTTGTGCTGTGTGACTGTGGGCTGTGGGACTCTGGGCTGTGGGACTCTGGTGCTGTGGGACTCTGGGCTGTGGGACTCTGGGCTGTGGGGCTGTGGGACTCTGGGCTGTGGTGCTGTGTGACTCAGGGCTGTGGGCTGTGGGACTGTGGGACTGAGGGCTGTGACTCTGGGCTGTGGGACTCTGGGCTGTGGTGCTGTGGACTGTGGGACTGTGGTGCTGTGAGACTGTGGGCTGTGGGGCTGTGGTTCTGTGGTGCTGTGGGACTGTGGTGCTGTGGGACTGTGGTGCTGTGGACTGTGGTGCTGTGGGACTGTTGTGCTGTGGGACTGTGGGCTGTTGGACTCGGGGGCTGGGGACTGGGCTGGGACTGGGACTGTGGTGCTGTGGGACTGTGGACTGTGGGACTTTGTGCTGTCTGACTGTGGTGCTATGGGCTGTGGGACTCTGGACTGTGGTGCTGTGGGACTGTGGGCTGTGGGACTCTGGACTGTGGTGCTGTGGGACTGTAGGGCTGTGGGACTGTGGTGCTGTGGGACTGTGGTGCTGTGGGACTGTGGTGCTGTGGGACTGTGGTGCTGTGGTGCTGTGGCGCTGTGGGACTGTGGTGCTGTGGTGCTGTGGGCTGTGGGACTCTGGACTGTGGTGCTGTGGGGCTCTGGGCTGTGGGACTGTAGTGATATGGGCTGTGGGACTGTGGTGCTGTGGTGCTGTGGACTGTGGTGCTGTCTGACTGTGTGCTATGGGCTGTGGGACTCTGGACTGTGGTGCTGTGGGACTGTGGGCTGTGGGACTCTGGACTGTGGTGCTGTGGGAATGTAGGGCTGTGGGACTGTGGTGCTGTGGGACTGTGGTGCTGTGGGACTGTGGTGCTGTGGGACTGTGGTGCTGTGGGACTGTGGTGCTGTGGGACTGTAGGGCTGTGGGACTGTGGTGCTGTGGGACTGTAACTGGTCTGTGGGACTGTGGTGCTGTGGTGCTGTGGGACTGTGTGCTGTGGGACTCTGGACTGTGGTGCTGTGGGACTGTAGGGCTGTGGGACTGTGGTGCTGTGGGACTGTGGTGCTGTGGGACTGTGGTGCTGTGGGACTGTGGTGCTGTGGGACTGTGGTGCTGTGGGACTGTGGTGCTGGGTGCTGTGGTGCTGTGGGACTGTGGTGCTGTGGTGCTGTGGGCTGTGGGACTGTGGTGCTGTGGTGCTGTGGGCTGTGGGACTCTGGACTGCTGGTGCTGTGGGCTGTGGGACTCTGGACTGTGGTGCTGTGGGACTGGGGCTGTGGGACTCTGGGCTGTGGTGCTGTGGGACTCTGGGCTGTGGGACCGGGACTGGGTGCTGTGGGACTGTGGTGCTGTGGGATGTGGTGCTGTGGGACTGTTGTGCTGTGTGACTGTGGGCTGTGGGACTCTGGGCTGTGGGACTGTGGTGCTGTGGGGCTCTGGGCTGTGGGACTGTGGTGCTGTGGGACTCGGGGCTGTGGGGCTGTGTGACTCGGGGCTGTGGGACTCTGGGCTGTGGGACTGTGGTGCTGTGGGGCTCTGGGCTGTGGGACTGTGGGACTAGGGGCTGTGGACTCTGGGCTGTGGGACTCTGGGCTGTGGTGCTGTGGACTGTGGGACTGTGGTGCTGGTTCTGTGGTGCTGTGGGACTGTGGTGCTGTGGGACTGTTGTGCTGTGGGACTGTTGTGCTGTGGGACTGTGGTGCTGTGGGACTGTTGTGCTGTGGGACTGTTGTGCTGTGGGACTGTGGTGCTGTGGGGACTGTGGTGCTGTGGGACTGTTGTGCTGTGGGACTGTTGTGCATTGGGACTGTGGGTGCTGTGGGACTGTTGTGCTGTGGGACTGTTGTGCTGTGGGGCTGTGGGACTGTTGTGCTGTGGGACTGTTGTGCTGTGGGACTGTGGTGCTGTGGGATGTGGTGCTGTGGGACTCCCTTGGGGCTGTCCTCTGTGGTGCTGTGGGACTGTTGTGCTGTGGGACTGTAGTGCTGTGGGACTGTAGTGCTGTGGGCTATGGGACTGTTGTGCTGTGGGACTGTGGTGCTGTGGGACTGTGGTGCTGTGGGACTGTTGTGCTGTGGGACTGTGGGCTGTTGGACTCTGGGCTGTGGGACTGGGCTGTGGGACTGTGGTGCTGTGGGACTGTGGGCTGTTGGACTCTGGGCTGTGGGACTGGGCTGTGGGACTGTGGTGCTGTGGTGCTGTGGGACTGTGGTGCTGTAGTGCTGTGGGACTGTTGTGCTGTGGGACTGTGGTGCTGTGGTGCTGTCTGACTGTGTGCTGTGGGACTGTAGTGCTGTGGGACTGTAGTGCTGTGGGCTATGGGACTGTTGTGCTGTGGGACTGTGGTGCTGTGGGACTGTGGTGCTGTGGGACTGTTGTGCTGTGGGACTGTGGGCTGTGGGACTCTGGGCTGTGGGACTCTGGGCTGTGGGACTGTGGTGCTGTGGGACTGTGGGCTGTGGGACTCTGGGCTGTGGTGCTGTGGGACTGTGGGCTGTGGGACTCTGGGACTGTGGTGCTGGGGACTCTGGGCTGTGGGACTCTGGGCTGTGGGACTCTGGGCTGGGGCTGTGGGACTCTGGGCTGTGGGACTGTGGGCTGTGGACTTGTGTGACTCTGGGCTGTGGTGCTGTGTGACTCGGGGCTGTGGTGCTGTGTGACTCTGGGCTGTGGTGCTGTGTGACTCGGGCTGTGGTGCTGTGTGACTCTAGGCTGTGGTGCTGTGTGACTCTGGGCTGTGGTGCTGTGTGACTCTGGGCTGTGGGACTGTAGTGCTGTGGACTGTGGGCTGTGGGACTAGGGCTGTGGGACTGTGGGACTGGGGCTGTGGGACTCTGGGCTGTGGGACTGGTGCTGTGGGGCTGTGGGACTCGGTGCTGTGGTGCTGTGGGCTGTGGGCTGGGGGACTCTGGGCTGGGGGACTCTGGGCTGGGGGACTGTAGTGCTGTGGACTGTGGGCTGGGGACTCTGGGCTGTGGGCTGTGAGACTCTGGGCTATGTTTGACTGTAGTGCAGTAGGACTGTGGGATTTGGGACTGTGGGACTCTGGGCTGTGGTGCTGTGGGACTCTGGGCTGTGGTGCTGTGGGACTGTGGGCTGGGGGACTGTGGGCTGGGGGACTCTGGGCTGGGGGACTCTGGACTGGGGACTCTGGACTGGGGGACTCTGGACTGGGGGACTCTGGGCTGGGGGACTCTGGACTGGGGGACTCTGGGCTGGGGGACTGTGGGCTGGGGGACTGGGCTGGGGACTCTGGGCTGGGGACTGTGGGCTGGGGACTCTGGGCTGGGGACTGTGGGCTGGGGACTGTGGGCTGGGGACTCTGGGCTGGGGACTCTGGGCTGGGGGACTGTGGGCTGGGGGACTGTGGGCTGGGGACTCTGGGCTGGGGGACTCTGGGCTGGGGGACTGTGGGCTGGGGACTCTGGGCTGGGGGACTGTGGGCTGGGGACTCTGGGCTGGGGGACTGTGGGCTGGGGGACTCTGGGCTGGGGGACTCTGGGCTGGGGGGACTGTGGGCTGTGGGACTCTGGGCTGTGGGACTCTGGTGCTGTGGGACTCTGGGCTGTGGGACTCTGGGCTGTGGGGCTGTGGGACTCTGGGCTGTGGGTGCTGTGTGACTCGGGGCTGTGGGACTCTGGGCTGTGGGACTGTGGGACTAGGGGCTGTGGGACTCTGGGCTGTGGGACTCTGGGCTGTGGTGCTGTGGACTGTGGGACTGTGGTGCTGTGAGACTGTGGGCTGTGGGGCTGTGGTTCTGTGGTGCTGTGGACTGTGGTGCTGTGGGACTGTGGTGCTGTGGGACTGTGGTGCTGTGGGACTGTTGTGCTGTGGGACTGTGGGCTGTTGGACGGGGGCTGTGGGACTGGGCTGTGGGACTGTGGTGCTGTGGGACTGTGGACTGTGGGACTGTTGTGCTGTCTGACTGTGGTGCTATGGGCTGTGGGACTCTGGACTGTGGTGCTGTGGGACTGTGGGCTGTGGGACTCTGGACTGTGGTGCTGGGACTGTAGGGCTGTGGGACTGTGGTGCTGTGGGACTGTGGTGCTGTGGGACTGTGGTGCTGTGGGACTGTGGGTGCTGTGGTGCTGTGGGCTGTGGGACTGTGGTGCTGTGGTGCTGTGGGCTGTGGGACTCTGGACTGTGGTGCTGTGGGGCTCTGGGCTGTGGGACTGTAGTGATATGGGCTGTGGGACTGTGGTGCTGTGGTGCTGTGGACTGTGGTGCTGTCTGACTGTGGTGCTAGGCTGTGGGACTCTGGACTGTGGTGCTGTGGGACTGTAGGGCTGTGGACTGTGGTGCTGTGGGACTGTGGTGCTGTGGGACTGTGGTGCTGTGGGACTGTGGTGCTGTGGGACTGTGGTGCTGTGGGACTGTAGGGCTGTGGGACTGTGGTGCTGTGGGACTGTAGGGCTGTGGGACTGTGGTGCTGTGGTGCTGTGGGACTGTGGTGCTGTGGGACTCTGGACTGTGGTGCTGTGGGACTGTAGGGCTGTGGGACTGTGGTGCTGTGGGACTGTGGTGCTGTGGGACTGTGGTGCTGTGGGACTGTGGTGCTGTGGGACTGTGGTGCTGTGGGACTGTGGTGCTGTGGGACTGTGGTGCTGTGGGTGCTGGTGCTGTGGGACTGTGGTGCTGTGGTGCTGTGGGCTGTGGGACTGTGGTGCTGTGGTGCTGTGGGCTGTGGGACTCTGGACTGTGGTGCTGTGGGCTGTGGGACTCTGGACTGTGGTGCTGTGGGACTGTGGCTGTGGGACTCTGGGCTGTGGTGCTGTGGGACTCTGGGCTGTGGGACTCAGGACTGTGGTGCTGTGGGACTGTGGTGCTGTGTGGACTGTGGTGCTGTGGGACTGTTGTGCTGTGTGACTGTGGGCTGTGGGACTCTGGGCTGTGGGACTGTGGTGCTGGGGCTCTGGGCTGTGGGACTGTGGTGCTGTGGGACTCGGGGCTGTGGGGCTGTGTGACTCGGGGCTGTGGGACTCTGGGCTGTGGGACTGTGGTGCTGTGGGGCTCTGGGCTGTGGGACTGTGGGACTAGGGGCTGTGGGACTCTGGGCTGTGGTGCTGTGGACTGTGGGACTGTGGTGCTGTGGTTCTGTGGTGCTGTGGGACTGTGGTGCTGTGGGACTGTTGTGCTGTGGGACTGTTGTGCTGTGGGACTGTGGTGCTGTGGGACTGTTGTGCTGTGGGACTGTTGTGCTGTGGGACTGTGGTGCTGTGGGACTGTGGTGCTGTGGGACTGTTGTGCTGTGGGACTGTTGTGCTGTGGGACTGTGGTGCTGTGGGACTGTTGTGCTGTGGGACTGTTGTGCTGTGGGACTGTGGTGCTGTGGGACTGTTGTGCTGTGGGACTGTTGTGCTGTGGGACTGTGGTGCTGTGGGACTGTGGTGCTGTGGGACTGTAGTGCTGTGGGGCTGTGGTTCTGTGGTGCTGTGGGACTGTTGTGCTGTGGGACTGTGGTGCTGTGGGACTGTAGTGCTGTGGGCTATGGGACTGTTGTGCTGTGGGACTGTGGTGCTGTGGGACTGTGGTGCTGTGGGACTGTTGTGCTGTGGGACTGTGGGCTGTTGGACTCTGGGCTGTGGGACTGGGCTGTGGGACTGTGGTGCTGTGGGACTGTGGGCTGTTGGACTCTGGGCTGTGGGACTGGGCTGTGGGACTGTGGTGCTGTGGTGCTGTGGGACTGTGGTGCTGTAGTGCTGTGGGACTGTTGTGCTGTGGGACTGTGGTGCTGTGGTGCTGTGTGACTGTGGTGCTGTGGGACTGTAGTGCTGTGGGACTGTAGTGCTGTGGGCTATGGGACTGTTGTGCTGTGGGACTGTGGTGCTGTGGGACTGTGGTGCTGTGGGACTGTTGTGCTGTGGGACTGTGGGCTGTGGGACTCTGGGCTGTGGGACTCTGGGCTGTGGGACTGTGGTGCTGTGGGACTGTGGGCTGTGGGACTCTGGGCTGTGGTGCTGTGGGACTGTGGGCTGTGGGACTCTGGGACTGTGGTGCTGTGGGACTCTGGGCTGTGGGACTCTGGGCTGTGGGACTCGGGGCTGTGGGACTCGGGGCTGTGGGACTGTGGGCTGTGGTGCTGTGTGACTCTGGGCTGTGGTGCTGTGTGACTCGGGGGCTGTGGTGCTGTTCTTGACTCTGGGCTGTGGTGCTGTGACTCGGGGCTGTATGGTGCTGTGTGACTCTGGGCTGTGGTGCTGTGTGACTCTCTGGGCTGTGGTGCTGTGTGACTCTGGGCTGTGGGACTGTAGTGCTGTGGACTGTGGGCTGTGGGACTAGGGGCTGTGGGACTGTGGGACTAGGGGCTGTGGGACTCTGGGCTGTGGGACTGTGGTGCTGTGGGGCTGTGGGACTCGGTGCTGTGGTGCTGTGGGCTGTGGGCTGGGGGGACTCTGGGCTGGGGGACTCTGGGCTGGGGGACTGTAGTGCTGTGGACTGTGGGCTGTGGGACTCTGGGCTGTGGGCTGTGAGACTCTGGGCTATGTTTGACTGTAGTGCAGTAGGACTGTGGGATTTGGGACTGTGGGACTCTGGGCTGTGGTGCTGTGGGACTCTGGGCTGTGGTGCTGTGGGACTGTGGGCTGGGGACTGTGGGCTGGGGGACTCTGGGCTGGGGACTCTGGACTGGGGGACTCTGGGCTGGGGGGACTCTGGACTGGGGGACTCTGGGCTGGGGGGACTCTGGACTGGGGGACTCTGGGCTGGGGGACTGTGGGCTGGGGGACTGTGGGCTGGGGGACTCTCTGGAGCTGGGGGACTGTGGGCTGGGGACTCTGGGCTGGGGGACTGTGGGCTGGGGGACTGTGGGGCTGGGGACTCTGGGCTGGGGGACTCTGGGCTGGGGGACTGTGGGCTGGGGGACTGTGGGCTGGGGGACTCTGGGCTGGGGGACTCTGGGCTGGGGGACTGTGGGCTGGGGGACGGCTGGGACTGTGGCTGGGGGACTCTGGGCTGGGACTGGGGCTGTGGACTCCCGGGCTGGGGGACCTCTGGGCTGGGGGACCCTGGCTGGGGACTCGGGCTGGGGGACTGGGGCTGTGGGGACTGTGGGCTGGGGGACT
>NC_088240.1:284252-346752 GCF_036934945.1 Oncorhynchus masou masou
AAGTCCGTCACTGGCAGCGGGCAGCATTTGGTTCTTTAACGCACCCACATATTCATCACTCCTCCTGCGCCATTATAAGATAAGTTAACAATGTGGGTCGACACACAAATTAACTTCTGTCTTGGTGCATGCATTTCACACTTGTCAATGGTCATATTTGAGAGATACAATAATTATTTTACTTATCAATGTTGTGGATGAGCGCATCGTTTGTTTGTTCTGTTCCTCTCTCTCCTTCTCTGTAGCTTCCGGGTATGCTGGAAAAGGACCCGAGCTAAGGAATTGGGTTGGCTTTATAGTGCCTGTCCCAAATGGCTCATAAATGCATATGGGCATATTGAAAGATATTGTCAGTAGTGATGTAATGTTGTAAATGTTATGTTGTGATATTGTTTAAAACTGTGTTGCAATGTATATCCTTTAGTATGTTTAGTTCATGGAAAATGTAGGTTTGTATTGTTAATTGATTAATTAATTAGGGTTAATTGTTCTGAGGGAGGGGCTAGCCCTACAAAAGGAGCTCTCTTTCAGTCATGGAGAGGCAGTTTGGATTGAGCTGTGGATGGGGCAGCATTGTTTTTAAGCTGTCCCATAAGGTAGACGTTGATGGCAGTACTGTTGTTTTTTGTTCCGGAATCACTTGTAAATAAACACCTTTGCACAGAAGAACTTTGCGGTTCCGCCATCTTTTTATTTTGATAGAGGTTAGGTTATCCAGTTTAGCCTTCTGGCCTACTCTACGTGACATATGGTGGCAGTGGTGGGATGGCGTACCGCAAATCAGTGAATTCCAACAAGAGAGGTAAAGGAATGCATACAGGATTTGCGTTCTCAGCAACAGCATCAACTGTCAGAAAAGGTACCTGAAGTTGAACCGGGGTGGAATACCATGGAATCGTCTGGTGAAGAAGAGGTCAAGTATGAGAAACTAGGAGCCCGACCGCGGGGCCAAAGACAACCAGAACTGGGTGAGCTGCTGACTGAAGGAGCAGTTGGGGGACCAGAACCACACCCAACCATGGTAACCCTTTTTCAGCAACTTTTCACCTGCCTTGAGAGGAGGGACGAAGGCCTCAAGCAGGAGTTACGTGGCCTACGCCAATCTATCCTCACAGCTCCCCACCAGGCGGAACTCGTCAGTGAGAGCCCAAGATTGGGTCTTCCAACACCAGGACGACAAAGGCTCGATACAGCAGGGACTTCAACTCCACAGCAGGCACCCCAAGCAGTAATGAGGCCAGTACCAGGAGACCAGTCCAGCAGTGTTAACGTCCATCTTCCAGCATTCCTGAGGAAGGAGCCAAAGATACCCTCATACCAGCAGGGGGAGGACATTGAAAACTATCTGCTGAGGTTTGAGCGCATGGCTAAGACGTGGCAGTGGCCTGAGGTAGAGTGGGCCTGCAGGCTTGTCCCATTGCTCACGGGCAAGGCCTTAGAGGCTTACACAGCAATGGATGAGGGGCTGTCCAATGTCTACAAGGGCTTGAAGGAAGCGCTGCTGGTGAAGTTTGACATCTCACCGGAAACCTACCGTCAACGCTTCAGAGCTGCATCAACGCCATCGGGTGAGTCGCCGACAGAGACGTACCACCGCCTCAAGGGTCTCTACCGACGATGGGTTCGACCGGGGAGAAGACACAGGACGAAATCGGGGAGGTCATCATCCTCGAGCAACTTCTACAGGTTCTACCACACGACATTCGAACCTGGGTCCGAGAGCACGAGCCCAAGGACGGGCTTATGGCGGCCAAGCTTGCACTGCAGTATCTTAATGCACGTAAAGGGGGACCACCACAACCTGCAGCACCCGCTCCAAGGAGTCTCAGAGACACAAGGGACATCAGAAACGCCAGAGATGGTGGAGGTAACTCTGGGGGTTATGTGTCTGGGAGGGAGGTAAGGGATCATGCAGTTTGCTCTGATGGGAGGGGTCTGACCTGTTTTTACTGCCGGCAGCAGGGGCACAAAGCTTCAATGTGTCCGCTACGTAAATCCAAGCTCTCAGGTTACTGTTATGTACCCAGAGAGGGGGATGGTGTTCAGAATAGACAGACTCGGGAAGGGTCATGCTTGGTACCTGTAAAAGTGAATGGTAAAAGTCTTACTGCAATGATTGACACCGGCAGTTCCCTGCCATTGATCAGAAAAGGTAATGTACCTGTTAATGACATTGATTATGGTCATCAGACACTGATCCAATGTGTCCATGGTGACCAGTCACAGCAGCCCACAGCTGAACTCACAGTTGAGATTCAGGGTCAGAAATACCTCCTCAAATTTGGGGTAATGGAGAAGCTACCTTTTGAGATGATTTTGGGGAGGGATGTGCCTGTACTCTCTGATCTGTTGGGAAGTGTGGGGGGTCAGCTATATGGGCAGTCAGTTTGCCAGTCTGATGTTCAGATGGCATGTTCAGTTGTCACTCGTGCCCAGGCCAAAGCTGGTTTACAACCTCTGCCTGACTTGTGTGATAGTCTGTGCGAGGGGGAACCAAAGGGCCCAGAAAGTCACGCCGCCAGCGGCGTCTTGAGAAGTATGTGGGAACCCCTGTACCTGTTGCTGATGTGTCTGGGTTAGAGGTGCAATGGGATGTTCCACAAAATTTTGCTACACTGCAGAAGTCTGACGCAACCTTGAAATGTTTGTTTGACAAGGCCTTAGCTGGGGACAGTCAATCTTCATGTGGGGGGATTTACACAGTAGACAACCACATACTCTACCTTGGGTCAGAGGCAGATAGCAGGAAGTTGGTGGTGCCATCTACCTGTAGACCACTTGTTCTCAACCTTGCACATACAGTTCCATGGGCAGGCCATCTAGGGCAACATAAGACCTATCTTAGGCTAGGCTCCCGTTTCTTTTGGCCCTCCATGTATACTGATGTACAAAAATACTGCAAATCATGCCCCACGTGCCAGAAAACCAGTGCTGTCCGTAGGTCTGAACGGGCTCCTCTATGTTCACTGCCAGTTATCTCTACCCCATTCAAGAGAATTGCAATGGACATTGTTGGACCCTTGGAGAAGAGTAGTGCAGGTTACAAGTATATATTGGTGATCTGTGACTATGCCACCCGGTTCCCAGAAGCCTTCCCACTCCGTTCCATAACCACTCCAAAAATAATCAGTGCTCTTGTTCAGCTCTTTCTCTCGTGTAGGAATCCCAGATGAAATCCTGACGGACCAAGGGACAAACTTCACCTCGCGACTGATGGTTCAACTCCACCGACAGCTGGGCATTAAAGGCTTGAGGACTACTCCCTACCATCCCCAAACGGATGGGCTCGTAGAGAGATTCAATCAAACGCTCAAGAACATGCTGAGGAAGTTTGTGGCTGACACTGGTAAAGACTGGGATAAGTGGTTACCCTTTCTGCTTTTTGCTTACAGGGAGGTGCCTCAGGCATCGACAGGTTTCTCGCCATTCGAACTCCTCTATGGATGGCCAGTGCAAGGACCACTGGACCTGCTGAAGAAGTGCTGGGAAGGTTCCCCAGTAGCTACCTCAGGACAGGGGATTGTCCAGTATGTCCTCCAGATGCGAGACAGGTTGGAACGGTACCGAGAGGAAGCTAGAGCAAACCTTCAGCAAGCCCAGAAGGCCCAGAAGAGAGGCTATGACCAGCACGCTCGCCACAGAGAGTTTGAGCCAGGACAGAAAGTCCTGCTCCTCCTTCCTCGTCTACCAGCAAGCTCCTTGCGCAATGGCAAGGACCGTACCTAATCGGGAGGAAGATGGGCCCAGTGACCTACGAGGTGCTGCACCCGGACAAGGGTAAGAAGAAGCAAACCTACCATGTGAACCTTCTCAAGGCCTGGGAGGAGAAAGAGGAACTCTCCAAAGGAAAGTCCTTTCTGGTCCGCAGAGTAGAAGAGGATGAGTCGGATGGGGTCACAGAGGCATGGAAAGAACGAGCAGAAGTCATACTGGCTCACCTGGAAGAAGACAAGCAAGATGAGCTGAAGCAGCTGTTTGGCAAGTATCCGGCCCTCTTCAGTCAGAGACCAGGAAGAACCAAAGTCCTAGAACACGTCATTCGTTTGAAACCTGGCCAGAACCCTGTCCGCCAGCATCCTTACCGTGTGCCTGAGAGGCTGGTGGTAGCCCTCAAGGAAGAGGTCCACACCATGATGGAGATGGATGTTGTCGAGCCATCTTCAAGTGAATGGAGCAGCCCTATTGTCATTGTCCCAAAGAAGGATGGCTCTTTGCGCGTCTGCATGGACTTCCGTAAGGTGAATGCCATCTCCCAGTTTGATGCCTATCCCATGCCCCGCATTGACGACTTACTGGAGAGAATAGGTAGAGCTCATTACATCACCACATTGGATCTCTGCAAAGGGTACTGGCAGGTGCCCCTGGATGAACAATCCAAGGCCTACACTGCATTCCGGACGCCAATGGGCCTGTTCCAGTTCAAGGTCATGCCGTTTGGCCTTCATGGGGCCCCTGCGACTTTCCAGAGGCTGATGGACAAGGTCCTCCAGGACTGTGACGATTACTGTGCTGCTTACTTGGACGACGTGGTGATCTACAGCCACTCCTGGGAGGAGCACATACAGCATCTTAGCAGAGTACTGGGGAAGATCCATGAAGCAGGCCTCACGCTTAACCTCCTGAAGTGTGAGTGGGCGAAACAGGAGACAAAGTACCTGGGTTACCAGCTGGGTAAGGGTGAAGTTCGGCCTCAGGTGGAGAAAGTGGAGTCCATCTGGAATAGCCCTCAACCCAGAACCAAGACACAGGTGAAGTCCTTCCTAGGTCTGGAAAGGTGGTACCGGAGATTCATTCCACAGTTTTCGACCATCGCTGTCCCTCTGACCAACCTCACTTCGAAGGGGGCCAGCAACCCTGTGAAGTGGACTGAGGAGTGTGAGGAAGCCTTCATGACACTGAAAAAACGACTGTGCTCATTCCCTGTTCTCCAGACCCCTGATTTTCAGAAGAGATTTCTCGTGCAGGTGGACGCTTCGGCTGTAGGAATTGGAGCTGTACTGGCCCAAGGGGAGCCAGGAGAAGAGCTTCCGGTGCTGTACCTGAGTCGGAAGCTGTTGCCCAGGGAAACCAGGTATTCTACAATTGAAAAGGAGTGCCTGGCTATAAAGTGGGCCCTAGATAGCCTCCGTTATTACCTTCTTGGGAGGGAATTTGACCTGCACACGGACCACAGAGCACTGACCTGGATCCAGACCATGAAGGACCGGAATTCTCGTGTGACCAAGTGGTATCTGGAGCTCCAGCCCTTCAGGTTCTGTGTCCGTCACAAGGCAGGAAAAGAGAACGTTACTGCGGACTACCTATCAAGGCTCCCGAACATGGTCGCTTCAGGAGAGGAGGATGGTAATGTGACGTAGAAGTCCGTCACTGGCCGCGGGCAGCATTTGGTTCTTTAACGCACCCACATATTCATCACTCCTCCCTGCGCCATTATAAGATAAGTTAACAATGTGGGTCGACACACAAATTAACTTCTGTCTTGGTGCATGCATTTCACACTTGTCAATGGTCATATTTGAGAGATACAATAATTATTTTACTTATCAATGTTGTGGATGAGCGCATCGTTTGTTTGTTCTGTTCCTCTCTCTCCTTCTCTGTAGCTTCCGGGTATGCTGGAAAAGGACCCGAGCTAAGGGAATTGGGTTGGCTTTATAGTGCCTGTCCCAAATGGCTCATAAATGCATATGGGCATATTGAAAGATATTGTCAGTAGTGATGTAATGTTGTAAATGTTATGTTGTGATATTGTTTAAAACTGTGTTGCAATGTATATCCTTTAGTATGTTTAGTTCATGGAAAATGTAGGTTTGTATTGTTAATTGATTAATTAATTAGGGTTAATTGTTCTGAGGGGAGGGGCTAGCCCTACAAAAGGAGCCTCTCTTTCAGTCATGGAGAGGCAGTTTGGATTGAGCTGTGGATGGGGCAGCATTGTTTTTAAGCTGTCCCATAAGGTAGACGTTGATGGCAGTACTGTTGTTTTTTGTTCCGGAATCACTTGTAAATAAACACCTTTGCACAGAAGAACTTTTGCGGTTCCGCCATCTTTTTATTTTGATAGAGGTTAGGTTATCCAGTTTAGCCTTCTGGCCTACTCTACGTGACACAACCTCTCATATCGTCTGAGATCCCCAAGGATTGGAAAGCTGCCGCAGTCATCCCCCTCTTCAAAGGGGGAGACACCCTGGACCCAAACTGTTACAGACCTATATCCATCCTGCCCTGCCTATCTAAGGTCTTCGAAAGCCAAGTCAACAAACAGGTCACTGACCATCTCGAATCCCACCGTACCTTCTCCGCTATGCAATCTGGTTTCCGAGCCGGTCACGGGTGCACCTCAGCCACACTCAAGGTACTAAACGACATCATAACCGCCATCGATAAAAGACAGTACTGTGCAGCCGTCTTCATCGACCTTGCCAAGGCTTTCGACTCTGTCAATCACCATATTCTTATCGGCAGACTCAGTAGCCTCGGTTTTTCGGATGACTGCCTTGCCTGGTTCACCAATTACTTTGCAGACAGAGTTCAGTGGATCAAATCGGAGGGCATGCTGTCCGGTCCTCTGGCAGTCTCTATGGGGGTGCCACAGGGTTCAATTCTCGGGCCGACTCTTTTCTCTGTATATATCAATGA
This sequence comes from Oncorhynchus masou masou, assembly GCF_036934945.1. Classification (NCBI taxonomy): domain Eukaryota; kingdom Metazoa; phylum Chordata; class Actinopteri; order Salmoniformes; family Salmonidae; genus Oncorhynchus; species Oncorhynchus masou. Next base: position 290,892 of record NC_088240.1, read on the forward strand.
TGTTGCTCTTGCTGCGGGCAATTCCCTGATCCACCTCTATGCAGACGACACCATTCTATATACTTTCGGCCCGTCATTGGACACTGTGCTATCTAACCTCCAAACGAGCTTCAATGCCATACAACACTCCTTCCGTGGCCTCCAACTGCTCTTAAACGCTAGTAAAACCAAATGCATGCTTTTCAACCGATCGCTGCCTGCACCCGCATGCCCGACTAGCATCACCACACTGGATGGTTCCGACCTTGAATATGTGGACACCTATAAGTACCTAGGTGTCTGGCTAGACTGCAAACTCTCCATCCAGACCCATATCAAACATCTCCAATCGAAAATCAAATCAAGAGTCGGCTTTCTATTCCGTAACAAAGCCTCCTTCACTCATGCTGCCAAGCTTACCCTAGTAAAACTGACTATCCTACCGATCCTCGACTTCGGCGATGTCATCTACAAAATTGCTTCCAACACTCTTCTCAGCAAACTGGATGCAGTTTATCACAGTGCCATCCGTTTTGTCACTAAAGCACCTTATACTACCCACCACAGCTCCGGTTATTCTTATTCATTACTTTACACTTGTGTGTATAAGGTAGTAGTTTTGGAATTGTTAGGTTAGATTACTCGTTGTCAGAATTAGAAGCACAAGCATTTCGCTACTCTCGCATTAACATCTGCTAATCATGTGCATGTGACAAATAACATTTCATTTGATATACTGTTTTATTTAACTCTGACTTACGCAATGATGGTTTTCATGACGATGTCCTTGATCTTCTCCCAGATCAGCGTGGTGTTGACTCCCTTACAACCCAGGTAGTGCCACAGCGCCTTCAGAGCCCTGCCACACACACACACACAGGTGCACACACACACACACGGAGACAAGCGCACAGAAACACAAGCACACACGTGAGTCCAATTATAGAATGAAAACCCTGTTATGTGCTACGGACATGTACACTGGGGGTTTTATGACCCCTCACGCCACTGGTAAATCTCAGGCCACAGACAAATGTCTTTGTCTTCTCACTATGGAGAACCAGCCTCAGAACATCAAACATGAAATAAAGGGCCTTTGGAACACTGGTTTCCGTCAGCCACAGTGGTGGTCATGACGATAGATGGAATATGAAAATGTATGTCATTTTTGCTTTGTTATTAAAGTTTAATAGAGGACGTTATTACGAAAACATTGTAACATCAACATTTTCATAGTATATGTTTGATGTTTATACATTGTACGTTGTGTGGAAAAGAGAATGTTTTGGTAAAGATGAAATGTTAAGTTAGTTGTCTAAAAATTGGCTTTGAGAAAATCCTAGACCTTGCTCTTAACTTGGTACGCCCAGAGAATTGCCCTAAAGGCAGTTACGCTTTCTGACCCAAGGGTATAAAACCTGTGAGTAAAGAATTTACAGAGAAGACTACGTGACCCAAGCTGCAGCCAAGGTCTAAAAAGTCAATGAACCCAGAACGTAACGCAAGTTTGAAGACAAAGAAATATTTTTCTACCCAAGCTACGAATGAGTAGCTGTGTCTAAGCGGGTGAATTCAAGCTGGACCCCCTAGCATCCAATCCCAGCGAATCGTGGAATCTAAAGGGTTTCATTACCAGCTGTGAGCTCTGAGCTACAGAGCTGTCTGTCCTCAGAAGAGCCCTTCCAGAGCAAAGGGTGAGGGAACAGACTCCTAAGCCAAAAGGACACTGACATCGTGAGGACGACCAGAAAGGTGCACCGGAGAAGTGCGTCATTGAGCAGCCTGAACGGTCCCCTGAACGGTCCACGCAGAGAATCCTCAGAGGTCTTCCCCACGTAATTACATCACTATATTCACTATATTCTGACCCATAAGAGGGCTGGAATAGCATAGCTGACAAAATTCACCCAAATGTATATTTCTCTCGTGTACTTTCTTTTTTTCCTCTCTCTCTTTTAAATCCCCATTGTGCGCCACAGTGTGTTGGCCCGTTATACTCAGTTCTAATCAACAGCCTAGAATGTGTTTTGTCTATGTGTATCTTCTATCATCATTTTTGCAAGTAAATATTAAACGAAGACTGGTGTGGTACGAACTCATTGGTGCAGATTCACGGTCTATACGACGTTCAGAACGAGATTGTAGAGGAAACTGGTTAATTAGCGGCTGTTGTAAAATCGATATTCTTTGAGTTAATTTGGGAAATAGAAACTCAATAAAAACAAGTTTTCCGTATGCGTGGTATGCGTGGTATCGTGGTATGCGTGGTGTGCGTGGTATGCGTGTTATCGTGGTATGCGTGGTATGCTTGGTATCGTGGTATGCGTGGTATCGTGGTATGCGTGGTATTTGTAAGTCGCTCTGGATAAGAGCGTCTGCTAAATGACTTAAATGTAAATGTATTGTGGTATGCGTGTTATCGTGGTATGCGTGGTATCGTGGTATCGTGGTATGCGTGGTATCGTGGTATACGTGGTATACGTGGTATGCGTGGTATCGTGGTATGCGTGGTTGCGTGGTATCGTGGTATGCGTGGTATCGTGGTATGCGTGGTATCGTGGTATCGTGGTATCGTGGTATGCGTGGTATCGTGGTATGCGTGGTATCGTGGTATGCGTGGTATGCGTGGTATCGTAGCATGCGTGGTATTGTGGTATGCGGGGTATGCGTGGTATGTGTGGTATCGTGGTATGCGTGGTAACGTGGTATGCGTGGTATGCGGGGTATGCGTGGTATCGTGGTATGCGTGGTATCGTGGATATGCGTGTTATGCGTGCTATGCGTGGTATCGTGGTATGCGTGGTTGCGTGGTATCGTGGTTGCGTGGTATGCGTGGTATCGTGGTATCGTGGTATGCGTGGTATGCGTGGTATCGTAGCATGCGTGGTATTGTGGTATGCGGGGTATGCGTGGTATGTGTGGTATGCGTGGTAACGTGGTATCGTGGTATCGTGGTATCGTGGTTATGCGTGGTATGCGTGGTATCGTGGTATGCGTGGTATCGTGGTATGCGTGGTATGCGTGGTATGCGTGGTATCGTGGTATGCGTGGTATCGTGGTATGCGTGGTATCGTGGTATGCGTGGTATCGTGGTATGCGTGGTATCGTGGTATGCGTGGTATCGTGGTATCGTAGCATGCGTGGTATCGTGGTATGCGGGGTATGCGTGGTATGTGTGGTATCGTGGTATGGGTGGTATGCGTGGTATGCGGGGTATGCGTGGTATCGTGGCTATGCGTGGTATGCGTGGTATCGTGGATATGCGTGTTATAGGTGCTATGCGTGGTATGCGTGGTATCGTGGTATGGTGGTATGCGTGGTATCGTGGTATGCGTGGTATCGTGGTATGCGTGGTATCGTGGTATGCGTGGTATCGTGGTATCGTGGTATGCGTGGTATCGTAGCATGCGTGGTATTGTGGTATGCGGGGTATGCGTGGTATGTGTGGTAATGTGGTATCGTGGTATGGGTGGTATGCGTGGTATGCGGGGTATGCGTGGTATCGTGGATATGCGTGTTATGCGTGGTATCGTGGTATGCGTGGTATGCGTGGTATTGTGGTATCGTGGTATGCGTGGTATCGTGGTATGCGTGGTATGCGTGGTATCGTGGTATGCGTGGTATCGTGGTATGCGTGGTATTGTGGTATGCGTGGTATCGTGGTATCGTGGTATGCGTGGTATTCGTGGTATGCGTGGTATCGTGGTATGCGTGGTATCGTGGTATGCGTGGTATGCGTGGTATGCGTGGTATCGTGGTATGCGTGGTATCGTGGTATCGTGGTATGCGTGGTATGCGGGGTATGCGTGGTATGCGTGGTATCGTGGTATGGTGGTATTGTGGTATGCGTGGTATGCGTGGTGTGCGTGGTGTGCGTGGTATGCGTGGTATCGTAGCATGCGTGGTATTGTGGTATGCGGGGTATGCGTGGTATGTGTGGTATCGTGGTATGCGTGGTAACGTGGTATGCGTGGTATCGTGGTATGCGTGGTATCGTGGATATGCGTGTTATGCGTGCTATGCGTGGTATGCGTGGTATGCGTGGTATCGTGGTATGCGTGGTTGCGTGGTATCGTGGTTGCGTGGTATGCGTGGTATCGTGGTATCGTGGTATGCGTGGTATCGTAGCATGCGTGGTATTGTGGTATGCGGGGTATGCGTGGTATGTGTGGTATGCGTGGTAACGTGGTATGCGTGGTATCGTGGTATCGTGGTATGGGTGGTATGCGTGGTATGGGTGGTATGCGTGGTATGCGTGGTATCGTGGTTATGCGTGGTATCGTGGATATGCGTGGTATGCGTGGTATACGTGGTATGCGTGGTATGCGTGGTATGCGTGGTATCGTGGTATGCGTGGTATCGTGGTATGCGTGGTATGCGTGGTATCGTGGTATCGTGGTATCGTGGTATCGTGGTATCGTGGTATGCGGGGTATGCGTGGTATGCGTGGTATGCGTGGTATTGTGGTATGCGTGGTATGCGTGGTATCGTGGTATGGTGGTATTGTGGTATGCGTGGTATGCGTGGTATGCGTAGTGTGCGTGGTGTGCGTGGTATGCGTGGTATGCGTGGTATCGTAGCATGCGTGGTATTGTGGTATGCGGGGTATGCGTGGTATGTGTGGTATCGTGGTATGCGTGGTAACGTGGTATGCGTGGTATCGTGGTTATGCGTGGTATCGTGGATATGCGTGCTATGCGTGGTATGCGTGGTATCGTGGTATGCGTGGTTGCGTGGTATCGTGGTTGCGTGGTATGCGTGGTATCGTGGTATGCGTGGTATCGTAGCATGCGTGGTATTGTGGTATGCGTGGTATGTGTGGTATGCGTGGTAACGTGGTATGCGTGGTATCGTGGTATGCGTGGTATGGGTGGTATGCGTGGTATGGGTGGTATGCGTGGTATGCGTGGTATCGTGGTTATGCGTGGTATCGTGGATATGCGTGGTATGCGTGGTATACGTGGTATGCGTGGTATGCGTGGTATCGTGGTATGCGTGGTATCGTGGTATGCGTGGTATCGTGGTATGCGTGGTATCGTGGTATGCGTGGTATCGTAGCATGCGTGGTATTGTGGTATGCGTGGTATGTGTGGTATCGTGGTATACGTGGTAACATGGTATGCGTGGTATCGTGGTATTGTGGTATCGTGGTATGCGTGGTATCGTGGTATGCGTGGTATCGTGGTATGCGTGGTATTGTGGTATGCGTGGTATCGTGGTATGCGTGGTATCGTGGTATCGTGGTATGCGTGGTATCGTAGCATGCGTGGTATTGTGGTATGCGGGGTATGCGTGGTATGTGTGGTAACGTGGTATGGGTGGTATGCGGGGTATGCGTGGTATCGTGGTTATGCGTGGTATGCGTGGTATCGTGGATATGCGTGTTATGCGTGGTATCGTGGTATCGTGGTATCGTGGTATGCGTGGTATGCGTGGTATCGTGGTATTGTGGTATGCGTGGTTATGCGTGGTATCGTGGTATCGTGGATATGCGTGTTATGCGTGGTATCGTGGTATGCGTGGTATCGTGGTATGCGTGGTTATGCGTGGTATGCGTGGTATCGTGGATATGCGTGTTATGCGTGGTATCGTGGTATGCGTGGTATCGTGGTATGCGTGGTATGCGTGGTATCGTGGTTATGCGTGGTATGCGTGGTATCGTGGATATGCGTGTTATGCGTGGTATCGTGGTATGCGTGGTATCGTGGTATGCGTGGTTATGCGTGGTATGCGTGGTATCGTGGATATGCGTGTTATGCGTGGTATCGTGGTATGCGTGGTTATGCGTGGTATGCGTGGTATCGTGGATATGCGTGTTATGCGTGGTATCGTGGTATGCGTGGTATCGTGGTATGCGTGGTATGCGTGGTATCGTGGTTATGCGTGGTAACATGGTATGCGGGGTATGCGTGGTATGTGTGGTAATGTGGTATCGTGGTATGGGTGGTATGCGTGGTATGCGGGGTATGCGTGGTATCGTGGATATGCGTGTTATGCGTGGTATCGTGGTATGCGTGGTATGCGTGGTATTGTGGTATCGTGGTATGCGTGGTATCGTGGTATGCGTGGTATGCGTGGTATCGTGGTATCGTGGTATGCGTGGTATTGTGGTATGCGTGGTATCGTGGTATCGTGGTATGCGTGGTATTCGTGGTATGCGTGGTATCGTGGTATGCGTGGTATGCACGTGGTATGCGTGGTATCGCGTGGTATGCGTGGTATCGTGGTATCGCGTGGTATGCGTGGGGCGCGGGTATCGTGGTATGCGTGGTATCGTGGTATGGTGGTATTGTGGTATGCGTGGTATGCGTGGTGTGCGTGGTGTGCGTGGTATGCGTGGTATGCGTGGTATCGTAGCATGCGTGGTATTGTGGTATGCGGGGTATGCGTGGTATGTGTGGTATCGTGGTATGCGTGGTAACGTGGTATGCGTGGTATCGTGGTATGCGTGGTATCGTGGATATGCGTGTTATGCGTGCTATGCGTGGTATGCGTGGTATCGTGGTATGCGTGGTTGCGTGGTATCGTGGTTGCGTGGTATGCGTGGTATCGTGGTATCGTGGTATGCGTGGTATCGTAGCATGCGTGGTATTGTGGTATGCGGGGTATGCGTGGTATGTGTGGTATGCGTGGTAACGTGGTATGCGTGGTATCGTGGTATGCGTGGTATGGGTGGTATGCGTGGTATGGGTGGTATGCGTGGTATGCGTGGTATCGTGGTTATGCGTGGTATCGTGGATATGCGTGGTATGCGTGGTATACGTGGTATGCGTGGTATGCGTGGTATCGTGGTATGCGTGGTATCGTGGTATGCGTGGTATGCGTGGTATCGTGGTATGCGTGGTATCGTGGTATCGTGGTATCGTGGTATGCGGGGTATGCGTGGTATGCGTGGTATGCGTGGTATTGTGGTATGCGTGGTATGCGTGGTATCGTGGTATGGTGGTATTGTGGTATGCGTGGTATGCGTGGTATGCGTGGTGTGCGTGGTGTGCGTGGTATGCGTGGTATCGTAGCATGCGTGGTATTGTGGTATGCGGGGTATGCGTGGTATGTGTGGTATCGTGGTATGCGTGGTAACGTGGTATGCGTGGTATCGTGGTTATCGTGGTATCGTGGATATGCGTGTTATGCGTGCTATCGTGGTATCGTGGTATGCGTGGTATCGTGGTATGCGTGGTTGCGTGGTATCGTGGTTGCGTGGTATCGTGGTATCGTGGTATGCGTGGTATCGTAGCATGCGTGGTATTGTGGTATCGTGGTATGTGTGGTATGCGTGGTAGCGTGGTATGCGTGGTATCGTGGTATCGTGGTATGGGTGGTATGCGTGGTATGGGTGGTATCGTGGTATCGTGGTATCGTGGTTATGCGTGGTATCGTGGATATGCGTGGTATGCGTGGTATCACGTGGTATGCGTGGTATCGTGGTATCGTGGTATGCGTGGTATCGTGGTATGCGTGGTATCGTGGTATCGTGGTATCGTGGTATGCGTGGTATCGTGGTATCGTGGTATCGTAGCATCGCGTGGTATTGTGGTATGCGTGGTATGTGTGGTATCGTGGTATACGTGGTAACATGGTATGCGTGGTATCGTGGTATGGGTGGTATCGTGGTATCGTGGTATCGTGGTATGCGTGGTATCGTGGTATCGTGGTATTGTGGTATCGTGGTATCGTGGTATGCGTGGTATCGTGGTATCGTGGTATGCGTGGTATCGTAGCATGCGTGGTATTGTGGTATGCGGGGTATGCGTGGTATGTGTGGTAACGTGGTATGGGTGGTATGCGGGGTATGCGTGGTATCGTGGTTATGCGTGGTATGCGTGGTATCGTGGATATGCGTGTTATGCGTGGTATCGTGGTATGCGTGGTATCGTGGTATGCGTGGTATGCGTGGTATGCGTGGTATTGTGGTATGCGTGGTTATGCGTGGTATGCGTGGTATCGTGGATATGCGTGTTATGCGTGGTATCGTGGTATGCGTGGTATCGTGGTATGCGTGGTTATGCGTGGTATGCGTGGTATCGTGGATATGCGTGTTATGCGTGGTATCGTGGTATCGTGGTATCGTGGTATGCGTGGTATGCGTGGTATCGTGGTTATGCGTGGTATGCGTGGTATCGTGGATATGCGTGTTATGCGTGGTATCGTGGTATGCGTGGTATCGTGGTATGCGTGGTTATGCGTGGTATGCGTGGTATCGTGGATATGCGTGTTATGCGTGGTATCGTGGTATGCGTGGTTATGCGTGGTATGCGTGGTATCGTGGATATGCGTGTTATGCGTGGTATCGTGGTATGCGTGGTATCGTGGTATGCGTGGTATGCGTGGTATCGTGGTTATGCGTGGTAACATGGTATGCGTGGTATCGTGGTATGGGTGGTATGGGTGGTATGCGTGGTATCGTGGTTATGCGTGGTATGCGTGGTATCGTGGATATGCGTGTTATGCGTGGTATCGTGGTATGCGTGGTATCGTGGTATTGTGGTATGCGTGGTATTGTGGTATTCGTGGTATCGTGGTATGCGTGGTATCGTGGTATGCGTGGTATCGGGGTATGCGTGGTATTGTGGTATGCGTGGTATGCGTGGTATGCGTGGTATTGTGGTATGCGTGGTATCGTGGTATGGTGGTATTGTGGTATGCGTGGTATCGTGGTATGCGTGGTATGCGTGGTATCGTGGTATGCGTGGTATGCGTGGTATGCGTGGTGTGCGTGGTGTGCGTGGTATCGTGGTATCATGGTATGCGTGGTATGCGTGGTATGCATGTACAGTTGAAGTCAGAAGTGTACATACACTTAGGTTGGAGTCATTAATACTCATTTTTCAATCACTCCACATATTTCTTATTAACGAACTATAGTTTTGGCAAGTCGGTTAGGACACCTACTTTGTGCATGACAAGTCATTTTTCCAACTATTGTTTATAGACAGATTATTTCACTTATAATTCACTGTATCACAATTCCAGTGGGTCAGAAGTTTACATACACTAAGTTGAATGTGCCCTTAGTGCAAATCAATCCCAGAACAACAGCAAAGGACCTTATGAAGAAACCCCACCTCTTCAAGGAATACCTAGGATAGGATAAAGTAATCCTTCTCACCCCCCTCCCCCCCCTTAAATGATTAAGATGCACTATTGTAAAGTGGCTGTTCCACTGGATGTCAGAAGGTGAATTCACCAATTTGTAAGTCGCTCTGGATAAGAGCGTCTGCTAAATGACGTAAATGTAAATGTAATGACCATCGTTCTGTTTGGAGGAAAAAGGGGGAGGCTTGCAAGCAGAAGAACACCATCCCAACCATGAAGCACGGGGGTGGCAGCATCATGTTGTGGGGTGCTTTGCTGCAGGAGGGACTGGTGCGCTTCACAAAATAGATGGCATCACGAGGTAGGAAAATGATGTGGATATATTGAAGCAACATCTCAAGACATCAGTCAGGAAGTTAAAGCTTGGTCGCAAATGGGTCTTCCAAATGTACAATGACCCCAAGCGTACTTCCAAAGTTGTGGCAAAATGGCTTAAGGACAACAAAGTCAAGGTGTTGGAGTGGCCATCACAAAGCCCTGACCTTATAGAACATTTGTGGGCAGAACTGAAAAAGCGTGTGTGAGCAAGGAGGCCTACAAACCTGACTCAGTTACACCAGCTCTGTCCGGAGGATTGGGCCAAAATTTAACCAACTTATTGTTGGAAGCTTGTGGAAGGCTACCCAAAACGTTTGACCCAAGTCAGACAATTTAACGGCAATACATTCAATTAGTATTTAGTAGCATGTAAACTTCTGACCCACTAGGAATGTGATGAAAGAGAGAAAAGCTGAAATAAATCATTCTCTCAACTATTGTTCTGACATTTCACATTCTTAAAATAAAGTGGTGATCCTAAATGACCTAAAACAGGGAATACTTACTAGGATGTAAACTTCAACTGTATATCATGTCGTTCCATTCATTCATTCAAATAAATAAATAAATATATATATATATAAAAAAAAAAATATATATATATATATATACACACACAAAAGAGTCAGCCAAATGGCATATATTTAAGCAATAAGGCACGGGGGGGTGTGGTATATGGCCAATATACCACGGCTAAGGGCTGTTCTTAGTGCCTGGATACAGCCCTTAGTCGTGGTATATTGGTCATATACCACGGCTAAGGGCTGTTCTTAGTGCCTGGATACAGCCCTTAGCCGTGGTATATTGGTCATATACCACGGCTAAGGGCTGTTCTTAGTGCCTGGATACAGCCCTTAGCCGTGGTATATTGGTCATATACCACACCCCCCCGTGCTTTATTGCTGTTATAAACTGGTTACCAACAGAACTAGAGCAGTAAAAATACATGTTTTGTCATACCTGTGGTATACGGTCTGATATACCACAGCTGTCAGCCAATCAGCATTCAGGGCTCGAACCACCCAGTTTGAAATATCCATTAAAACATGGTTACCACTTGTGTCCCTGGCAGGCCTGTTCACTGTCATTGCTCTGATAGTCTGAGTTCCTCTTGTTCACGCTGTAGTTGGTCAGGTGCATGAACTTGTTGCCAAGGCTTTTCATAGACGACGAGTACCTACAGAGGAGAACAAATACAGTGACCAATCATTACACTGAACACCCGACACGGTGACCAATCATTACACTGAACACCCAACACAGTGACCAATCATTACACTGAACACCCGACACGGTGACCAATCATGACACGGTGACCAATCATTACACTGAACACCCGACACGGTGACCAATCATGACACTGAACACCCGACACGGTGACCAATCATGACACTGAACACCCGACACGGTGACCAATCATGACACTGAACACCCGACACGGTGACCAATCATTACACTGAACACCCGACACGGTGACCAATCATTACACTGAACACCCGACACGGTGACCAATCATGACACTGAACACATGGGAACATGTTGACAGAGACACACAGTACAAGCCATTATAAAAGCTCACACATGCTATATAACATGCTATACTTCAAAGATGGAGCTAAATAACTGAAATGCGTGACTGAATGAAACATTAAATAAACATTATTGTTTATTAACATATTGTTAAGTAAACATTAAAACAAAAAACTTACTTGCAGCTGGCGAAGCGGACAAGTCCGTCCTGGAAGATGTAAACGCGAAGTGGGTCGTAACACGTCACATACACATAGATACGCAGGTCAAACTTATTCCCACTGATGAGGTAAGGCTTGTGCAGATACCTGAGAGAGATACAACGACGTTTAGACTCGGAGACAAATCCCCAAACAACGGTATGCTGTCAGCATAATCCATTGCAGGTTACTGGTCATTCACTCAAGACTTGCTGGTCCCAGATCTGCTTGCTCCGTCTTGCCAACTCCTATAGTCATGAGATGGCAAGACGGCACAAACAGGTCTGGGACCAGGCTAAAAATCACATTCAAAACACTAGAAGTATCATTCTCAGGGTGCTGACATACTTCTGAACCAGGAGTGGTCTCTTGCATGGCATCTGACTCCACTTGTGAATGACCTGGATTCCAATACCCCGAGCAGACGCAGGCTACGAGAGAGAGAGAGAGAGAGAGAGAGAGAGAGAGAGAGAGAAAGAGAGAGAGAGAGAGAGAGAGAGAGAGCGAGAGAGAGACACAGAGACAGAGACAGAGAGAAAGACAGAGACAGAGAGAGAGAGACAAAGACAGAGAGGAGTGGCTTAGGGACAAGTATCTGAATGTGCTTGAGTGGTCCAGCCAGAGCCTGGACTTGAGCCTGATTGAACATCTCTGGAGAGACCTGAAAATAGTTGTTGGACGCTCCCCATCCAACCTGACAGAGCATGAGAGGATCTGCAGAGAAGAACAGTAGAAACTCCCCAAATAGAGGTGTGTCAGGCTTGTAGCGTCATACCCAAGAAGACTGGAGGCTGTAGTCGCTTTCGAAGGTGCTTCAACAAAGTACTGAGTAAAGGGTCTGAATACTTGTGTAAAATTCAACAATCCTGTTTTTGCTATGCCGTTATGGGGTATTGTGTGTAGGTGGATGAGGGAAAGAAACAATTTAATCCATTTTTGAAAAAGGCTGTAACGTAACAAAATGTGGGAAAAGGGTCAAGGGGTCTGAAGACTTTCTGAATGTGGTGTACAGCCATCCCCTATAGCACCACACATCCCCTATAGCACCACACATCCCCTATAGCACCACACATCCCCTATAGCAACACACATCCCCTATAGCACCACACATCCCCTATAGCAACACACATCCCCTATAGCACCACACATCCCCTATAGCAACACACATCCCCTATAGCACCACACATCCCCTATAGCAACACCCATCCCCTATAACACCACACATCCCCTATAGCAACACCCATCCCCTATAGCACCACACATCCCCTATAGCACCACACATCCCCTATAGCACCACACATCCCCTATAGCACCACACATCCCCTATAACAACACACATCCCCTATAGCACCACACATCCCCTATAACAACACACATCCCCTATAGCACCACACATCCCCTATAACAACACACATCCCCTATAGCACCACACATCCCCTATAACAACACACATCCCCTATAACAACACACATCCCCTATAGCAACACACATCCCCTATAGCACCACACATACCCTATAGCACCACACATCCCCTATAGCACCACACATCCCCTATAGCAACACACATCCCCTATAGCACCACACATCCCCTATAACAACACACATCCCCTATAGCACCACACATCCCCTATAGCAACACACATCCCCTATAGCACCACACATCCCCTATAGCACCACACATCCCCTATAGCAACACACATCCCCTATAGCACCACACATCCCCTATAGCAACACACATCCCCTATAGCACCACACATCCCCTATAGCAACAACATCATCCCCTATAGCACCACACATCCCCTATAACAACACACATCCCCTATAGCACCACACATCCCCTATAACAACACACATCCCCTATAGCACCACACATCCCCTATAACAACACACATCCCCTATAGCACCACACATCCCCTATAACAACACACATCCCCTATAACAACACACATCCCCTATAGCAACACACATCCCCTATAGCACCACACATCCCCTATAGCACCACACATCCCCTATAACAACACACATCCCCTATAGCACCACACATCCCCTATAACAACACACATCCCCTATAACAACACACATCCCCTATAGCAACACACATCCCCTATAGCAACACACATCCCCTATAGCAACACACATCCCCTATAGCAACACCCATCCCCTATAGCAACACCCATCCCCTATAGCAACACCCATCCCCTATAGCACCACACATCCCCTATAGCACCACACATCCCCTATAGCAACACCCATCCCCTATAGCAACACCCATCCCCTATAGCAACACACATCCCCTATAGCACCACACATCCCCTATAGCAACACCCATCCCCTATAGCACCACACATCCCCTATAGCAACACCCATCCCCTATAGCACCACACATCCCCTATAGCACCACACATCCCCTATAGCAACACCCATCCCCTATAGCAACACCCATCCCCTATAGCAACACACATCCCCTATAGCACCACACATCCCCTATAGCAACACCCATCCCCTATAGCACCACACATCCCCTATAACAACACACATCCCCTATAGCACCACACATCCCCTATAACAACACACATCCCCTATAACAACACACATCCCCTATAGCAACACACATCCCCTATAGCAACACACATCCCCTATAGCAACACACATCCCCTATAGCAACACCCATCCCCTATAGCAACACCCATCCCCTATAGCAACACACATCCCCTATAGCACCACACATCCCCTATAGCAACACACATCCCCTATAGCAACACCCATCCCCTATAGCAACACCCATCCCCTATAGCAACACACATCTCCTATAGCACCACACATCCCCTATAGCAACACCCATCCCCTATAGCACCACACATCCCCTATAGCAACACCCATCCCCTATAGCAACACCCATCCCCTATAGCAACACACATCCCCTATAGCACCACACATCCCCTATAGCAACACCCATCCCCTATAGCAACACCCATCCCCTATAGCAACACACATCCCCTATAGCAACACGCATCCCCTATAGCAACACACATCCCCTATAGCAACACACATCCCCTATAGCAACACACATCCCCTATAGCAACACCCATCCCCTATAGCAACACGCATCCCCTATAGCAACACCCATCCCCTATAGCAACACCCATCCCCTATAGCAACACACATCACCTATAGCAACACACATCCCCTATAGCAACACCCATCCCCTATAGCAACACCCATCCCCTATAGCAACACACATCACCTATAGCAACACGCATCCCCTATAGCAACACGCATCCCCTATAGCAACACGCATCCCCTATAGCAACACCCATCCCCTATAGCAACACACATCCCCTATAGCAACACACATCCCCTATAGCAACACCCATCCCCTATAGCAACACGCATCCCCTATAGCAACACCCATCCCCTATAGCAACACCCATCCCCTATAGCAACACCCATCCCCTATAGCAACACCCATCCCCTATAGCAACACCCATCCCCTATAGCAACACCCATCCCCTATAGCAACACACATCACCTATAGCAACACGCATCCCCTATAGCAACACGCATCCCCTATAGCAACACCCATCCCCTATAGCAACACACATCCCCTATAGCAACACACATCCCCTATAGCAACACCCATCCCCTATAGCAACACCCATCCCCTATAGCAACACGCATCCCCTATAGCAACACCCATCCCCTATAGCAACACCCATCCCATATAGCAAAACCCATCCCCTATAGCAACACACATCCCCTATAGCAACACCCATCCCCTATAGCAACACCCATCCCCTATAGCAACACGCATCCCCTATAGCAACACCCATCCCCTATAGCAACACCCATCCCATATAGCAAAACCCATCCCCTATAGCAAAACCCATCCCATATAGCAACACCCATCCCCTATAGCAACACCCATCCCCTATAGCAACACGCATCCCCTATAGCAACACCCATCCCCTATAGCAACACACATCCCATATAGCAAAACCCATCCCCTATAGCAACACACATCCCCTATAGCAACACGCATCCCCTATAGCAACACGCATCCCCTATAGCAACACACATCCCCTATAGCAACACACATCCCCTATAGCAACACCCATCCCCTATAGCAACACACATCCCCTATAGCAACACGCATCCCCTATAGCAACACGCATCCCCTATAGCAACACGCATCCCCTATAGCAACACGCATCCCCTATAGCAACACGCATCCCCTATAGCAACACGCATCCCCTATAGCAACACGCATCCCCTATAGCAACACACATCCCATATAGCAAAACCCATCCCCTATAGCAAAACCCATCCCATATAGCAAACCCATCCCCTATAGCAAAACCCATCCCCTATAGCAACACACATCCCCTATAGCAACACGCATCCCCTATAGCAACACGCATCCCCTATAGCAACACACATCCCCTATAGCAACACACATCCCCTATAGCAACACACATCCCCTATAGCAACACCCATCCCCTATAGCAACACGCATCCCCTATAGCAACACCCATCCCCTATAGCAACACGCATCCCCTATAGCAACACGCATCCCCTATAGCAACACGCATCCCCTATAGCAACACGCATCACCTATAGCAACACGCATCCCCTATAGCAACACGCATCCCCTATAGCAACACCCATCCCCTATAGCAACACGCATCCCCTATAGCAACACGCATCCCCTATAGCAACACCCATCCCCTATAGCAACACCCATCCCCTATAGCAACACCCATCCCCTATAGCAACACCCATCCCCTATAGCAACCCATATAGCAACACCCATCCCCTATAGCAACACCCATCCCCTATAGCAACACCCATCCCCTATAGCAACACGCATCCCCTATAGCAACACACATCCCCTATAGCAACACACATCCCCTATAGCAGCACACATCCCCTATAGCAACACACATCCCCTATAGCAACACACATCCCCTATAGCAACACACATCCCCTTTAGCAACACACATCCCCTTTAGCAACACACATCCCCTATAGCAACACACATCCCCTATAGCAACACACATCCCCTATAGCAACACACATCCCCTATACCAACACACATCCCCTATACCAACAGTACCAACACACATCCCCAATACCAACACACATCCCCTATAACAACACACATCCCCTATACCAACACACATCCCCTACAGCAACACACATCCCCTACAGCAACACACATCCCCTATACCACCAGTACCAACACACATCCCCTATACCACCAGTACCAACACCCATCCCCTATACCAACACACACCCCCTATACCACCAGTAGCAACACACACCCCCTATACCACCAGTAGCAACACACATCCCCTATAGCAACACACATCCCCTATAGCAACACACATCCCCTATAGCAACACACATCCCCTATAGCAACACACATCCCCTATAGCAACACACATCCCCTATAGCAACACACATCCCCTATAGCAACACGCATCCCCTATAGCAACACACATCCCCTATAGCAACACACATCACCTATAGCAACACGCATCCCCTATAGCAACACGCATCCCCTATAGCAACACCCATCCCCTATAGCAACACGCATCCCCTATAGCAACACGCATCCCCTATAGCAACACCCATCCCCTATAGCAACACCCATCCCCTATAGCAACACCCATCCCCTATAGCAACACCCATCCCCTATAGCAACACCCATCCCCTATAGCAACACCCATCCCCTATAGCAACACCCATCCCCTATAGCAACACCCATCCCCTATAGCAACACCCATCCCCTATAGCAACACCCATCCCCTATAGCAACACCCATCCCCTATAGCAACACCCATCCCCTATAGCAACACCCATCCCCTATAGCAACACCCATCCCCTATAGCAACACACATCCCCTATAGCAGCACACATCCCCTATAGCAACACACATCCCCTATAGCAGCACACATCCCCTATAGCAACACACATCCCCTATAGCAACACACATCCCCTTTAGCAACACACATCCCCTTTAGCAACACACATCCCCTATAGCAACACACATCCCCTATACCAACACACATCCCCTATACCAACAGTACCAACACACATCCCCAATACCAACAGTACCAACACACATCCCCTATAACAACACACATCCCCTATACCAACACACATCCCCTACAGCAACACACATCCCCTACAGCAACACACATCCCCTATACCACCAGTACCAACACACATCCCCTATACCACCAGTACCAACACCCATCCCCTATACCAACACACACCCCCTATACCACCAGTAGCAACACACACCCCCTATACCACCAGTAGCAACACACATCCCCTATAGCAACACACATCCCCTATAGCAACACACATCCCCTACAGCAACACACATCCCCTATACCAACACACATCCCCTATAGCAACACACATCCCCTATACCACCAGTACCAACACACATCCCCTATAGCAACACACATCCCCTATAGCAACACACATCCCCTACAGCAACACACATCCCCTATACCAACACACATCCCCTATACCAACACACATCCCCTATACCACCAGTACCAACACCCATCCCCTATACCACCAGCACCAACACCCATCCCCTATACCACCAGTAACAACACACATCCCCTATACCACCAGTACCAACACCCATCCTCTATACCACCAGTACCAACACACATCCCCTATACCACCAGTACCAACACCCATCCCCTATACCACCAGTACCAACACACATCCCCTATACCACCAGTACCAACACCCATCCCCTATACCACCAGTACCAACACCCATCCCCTATACCACCAGTACCAACACCCATCCCCTATACCAACACACATCCTCTATACCACCAGTACCAACACACATCCCCTATACCACCAGTACCAACACCCATCCCCTATACCACCAGTACCAACACCCATCCCCTATACCACCAGTACCAACACCCATCCCCTATAGCAACACACATCCCCTATAGCAGCACACATCCCCTATACTAACACCCATCCCCTATAGCAACACCCATCCCCTATAGCAACACCCATCCCCTATAGCAACACCCATCCCCTATAGCAACACCCATCCCCTATAGCAACACACATCCCCTACACCAACACACATCCCCTACACCAACACACATCCCCTATACCAACACACATCCCCTATACCAACAGTACCAACACACATCCCCTATACCAACAGTACCAATACACATCCCCTATACCAACACCCATCCCCTATACCAACACCCATCCCCAGTACCACCAGTACCAACACCCATCCCCTATACCACCAGTACCAACACCCATCCCCTATACCACCAGTACCAACACACATCCCCTATACCACCACCCATCCCCTATACCAACACCCATCCCCATACCCCCCATCCCCTAACCAACACCATCCCCTATACCAAACATCCCCATCCCCAGTACCACCAGTACCAACACCCATCCCCTATACCACCAGTACCAACACCCATCCCCTATACCACCAGTACCAACACCCATCCCCAGTACCAACACCCATCCCCTGTACCACCAGTACCAACACACATCCCCTATACCAACACCCATCCCCTATACCAACACCCATCCCCTATACCAACACACATCCCCTATACCAACACACATCCCCTATACCAACACACATCCCCTATACCAACACACATCCCCTATACCAACACCCATCCCCTATACCAACACACATCCCCTATACCACCAGTACCAACACACATCCCCTATACCAACAGCACCAACACACATCCCCTATACCAACACCCATCCCCTATACCACCAGCACCAACACCCATCCCCTATACCACCAGTACCACCACCCATCCCCTATACCACCACCCATCCCCTATACCACCACCCATCCCCTATACCAACACCCATCCCCTATACCAACACCCATCCCCTATACCACCACCCATCCCCTATACCACCACCCATCCCTTATACCAACACCCATCCCCTATACCAACACCCATCCCTTATACCACCACCCATCCCCTATACCAACACCCATCCCCTATACCACCACCCATCCCTTATACCAACACCCATCCCCTATACCAACACCCATCCCCAGTACCAACACCCATCCCCAGTACCAACACCCATCCCCTGTACCACCAGTACCAACACACATCCCCTATACCACCAGTACCAACACACATCCCCTATACCACCAGTACCAACACACATCCCCTATACCAACACACATCCCCTATACCAACACACATCCCCTATACCAACACACATCCCCTATACCAACACACATCCCCTATACCAACACACATCCCCTATACCAACACACATCCCCTATACCAACACACATCCCCTATACCAACACACATCCCCTATACCACCAGTACCAACACACATCCCCTATACCACCAGTACCAACACACATCCCCTATACCAACACCCATCCCCTATACCACCAGTACCAACACCCATCCCCTATACCACCAGTACCAACACCCATCCCCTATACCAACACACATCCCCTATACCAACACCCATCCCCTATACCAACACCCATCCCCTATACCAACACACATCCCCTATACCAACACACATTCCCTATACCAACACACATCTCCTATACCAACACCCATCCCCTATACCACCAGTACCAACACCCATCCCCTATACCAACACACATTCCCTATACCAACACACATTCCCTATACCAACACACATTCCCTATACCAACACCCATCCCCTATACCAACACACATTCCCTATACCAACACACATTCCCTATACCAACACACATCTCCTATACCAACACACATCCCCTATACCAACACACATCCCCTATACCACCAGTACCAACACCCATCCCCTATACCAACACACATCCCCTATACATCAGGTACAAATACACTTCAGAATAAACACCAAGGCTATGTCCCAAATGCCATTATTCCCTAGAACCATAGCTAGTTCACTATAGCGCACTAAATAGGGAAGTGTCATTTCAGACTCCTTAAACAGAAAGGCACCATCACCCGGGAATGGAAGCCAGGAGAAAGGCACCATCACCCGGGAAAGGAAGCCAGGAGAAAGGCACCATCACCCGGGAATGGAAGCCAGGAGAAAGGCACCATCACCCGGGAATGGAAGCCAGGAGAAAGGCACCATCACCCGGGAATGGAAGCCAGGAGAAAGGCACCATCACCCGGGAATGGAAGCCAGGAGAAAGGCACCATCACCCGGGAATGGAAGCCAGGAGAAAGGCACCATCACCCGGGAATGCAAGCCAGGAGAAAGGCACCATCACCCGGGAATGGAAGCCAGGAGAAAGGCACCATCACCCGGAATGCAAGCCAGGAGAAAGGCACCATCACCCGGGAATGCAAGCCAGGAGAAAGGCACCATCACCCGGGAATGCAAGCCAGGAGAAAGGCACCATCACCCGGGAATGCAAGCCAGGAGAAAGGCACCATCACCCGGAATGCAAGCCAGGAGAAAGGCACCATCACCCGGGAATGCAAGCCAGGAGAAAGGCACCATCACCCGGGAATGCAAGCCAGGAGAAAGGCACCATCACCCGGGAATGCAAGCCAGGAGAAAGGCACCATCACCCGGGAATGCAAGCCAGGAGAAAGGCACCATCACCCGGGAATGCAAGCCAGGAGAAAGGCACCATCACCCGGGAATGCAAGCCAGGAGAAAGGCACCATCACCCGGGAATGGAAGCCAGGAGAAAGGCACCATCACCCGGGAATGGAAGCCAGTAGAAAGGCACCATCACCCGGGAATGGAAGCCAGGAGAAAGGCACCATCACCCGGGAATGGAAGCCAGGAGAAAGGCACCATCACCCGGGAATGGAAGCCAGGAGAAAAGCACCATCACCCGGGAATGGAAGCCAGGAGAAAGGCACCATCACCTGGGAATGGAAGCCAGGAGAAAGGCACCATCACCTGGCAATGGAAGCCATTTCAGACACAGCCCAAAACTGATTTAGATACACTATCCACCTACCGGCTTGATGATCCATTTCTGCCTGCTACCACTGTCCTCCCAGGCTTTCCTCAGTAGCTTGATGTCCTGAGGAAGAACGAAGGAGCGAGGGAAGAAGCTGAATTCCCTCTTACCAAACTGAGCCTGCATCTTAGACAGGTTCCTCCACAGACGGTCCTTACGACCGATCTGGAACGAGCCGGGGAAGTGGTTTAACTAGAGAGAGGACACACAGAGAGACAAGTCAATATGCAGATTCAATCAATTATAATCAATATGATTCTTATTTGGCTGGTGCTTTTATCTGGTCCCTCGGGGCGTGACAATGACGAAAGGAGTTGGCAATATGGCACAAAATGATCTGGGACCAGGCTAGCATTACCCCTTCATAGATTCTTTTTAAATATGGAGCCAATTTCTTTTAAGCAATTTTATTTCCATGAATGATAAAAACACCTCGTCTCTCAGCAGCAGACAGTGGATTCATAAAGGAATTACTACTTATTCTAAAATGGATTAAATAAATATTTTCACTCATCGATCTACACAGTACCCCATATTTTTGCAAATGTATTCAAAGTAAAACAAAGAAATACCTTTTCTAGTACTCAGACCCTTTGCTATGAGACTTATAATTGAGATCAGGTGCCTCCTGTTTCCATGAATCACCCTTGAGATGTTTCTACAACTTGATTGGAGTCCACCTGTGGTAAATTCAGTTGATTGGACATGATTTGGAAAGGCACACACCTGTCTATATAAGGTTCCACAGTTGACAGTGCATGTCAGAGCAAAGACCAAGCCATGAGGTCAAAGGAATTGTCCGTAGAGCTCCGAGACAGGATTGTGTCGGGGCACAGATCTGGGGAAGGGTACCACAACATTTCTGCAGCATTGAAGGTCCCCAAGAACCCAGTGGCCTCCATCATTATGAAATGAGAAACATGAGAAACAAAATTCTCTGGTCTGATGAAACCAAGATTGAACTCTTTGGCCTGAATGCCAAGTTTCACATCTGGAGGAAACCTGGCACCATCTCTACTGTGAAACGTGTTGGTGGCAGCATCATGCTGTGGGGATGTTTTTCAGCGGCAGGGACTGGGAGACTAATCAGGATCGAGGGAAAGATGAACGGAGCAAAGTACAGAGAGATCCTTGATGACAACCTGCTCCAGAGCGCTCAGGATCTCAGAATGGGGTGAAGGTTCACCTTCCAACAGGACAACGACCCTAAGCACACAGCCAGGACAACGCAGGAGTGGCTTCGGGACAACTCTCTGAATGTCCTTGAGCGGCCCAGCCAGAGCCTGGACTTGAACCCGACCGAACATCTCTGGAGAGACCTGAAAATAGCTGTGCAGCAACGCTCCCCATCCAACCTGACAGAGCTTGAGAGGATCTGCAGAGAAGAACGGGAGAAACTCCCCAAATACAAGTGTGCCAAGCTTGTAGCGTCAAACCCAAGGAGACTGGAAGCTGTAATCGCTGCCAAAGGTACGTCAAAAAAGTACTGAGTAAAGGGTCTGAATACTTATGTAAATGTGATATTTAAGCTTTTCATACATTTGCAAACATTTCCAAAAAACTGTTTTTGCTTTGTCATTATGGGCCATTTTGTTTAGATTGAGGGAAAAAAAAAACAATAATCAATTTTAAAATATGGCTGTAACGTAACAAAATGTGGAAAAAGGTCAAGGGGTCTGAATACTTTCTGAATGCAGTATATGGTGAGCAATATGTTTGGAATAACAAATCACAATAAAATCACAGTATAGAATCAGCACAAGTATCATGATTGTATTGTGCGGTCCCTGGCGAATCCCAGGCAGGGTGGGAAACGTTTTGGTCGACCAGCCACTGTGGCAGATACAAATACATCGACCAGCCACTCAGATTTTTTACCAGACAAAATATTTTTCCCCATAATTACACAAAAAAATAATTACAAGTAAGAAGTAAATAGAGTACATTTCTTAATTTCATTTTTGTAATCTACTTAATTTCAATGTATGTGAAAATAAATCATTTTAGATACAATAGTAAAAACAGTTATACAACTGAACATAAATAAATCAACAAAAACACAGAATTTTACAGTTTCCTTGTTATCAGAGTTTAGGACCACGCTCACGTGCTCTACAAGAAGTACACGATGTGCTCTTAAATAGAAACGGAGACGCACACAAATAAACCAAGAACAATGAAAGTGTGAGTGTTTTAACGATAACAAAATGACTAAAAGTTCATGAATAAAAGATTAGAAGTTATCCATGCTCAAATCACACACAATCATTAAGTGAGACAAATATTCAGATGCCCCTTTAAAAGAAAGGGCCGGGCCGTTACCGCGGTAACTTGTAATCTCAGACTTTGATGACTTCCTAGCAGCGGACAGCTGCAGCTAACTCAAACTAACATTTAGAAAAACAAAGTAAGAGTTTGAACAAAACAACGTAACGAGCAAAGAAACACAAGGACAAAGTCATTTTTGTAGCAGTACTTTGACAATTCCACCAACTTCTTCTAAAAAAGTTCTGAAATGCTCTGTGTGCCAACATATTTAGCGCGTGGCAGGTGTTAAGTTTCCAACCCTGTTCCCAGTCCTATCCAGCTTACCTTCTGGTATTCCCTGATGGCCTTGAACCCAGGAGACTTCATATGGTGACCCCAGCAGCCAAGCCAATCATGACTTTCTGCAACAACAATTAACTTCATTTTTTTTTTTTTACATATATGAACATACATACAAGACGTCTTTAAAATGTTGAATAGGCAAAAGTTGGAAGGATTTCAAACCCCTTAAAGAACTCACTCTTGGTGACTTTAAAGTGTGACCTGGCGATGGTGTGTTTGACGATGTTGGGAGTCACAGTGCTCATCTTCCATTTGAGCAGCTTCCTCTGTTCTGGTGGCAGGGGCTCCACTGAAACAACACATTACAGCTACAGGAATAGGACTACAGATGGAGGCACATTCCCTCTACTGGGGGGAATAGGACTACAGATGGAGGCACATTCCCTCTACTGGGGGGAATAGGACTACAGATGGAGGCACATTCCCTCTACTGGGGGGAATAGGACTACAGATGGAGGCACATTCCCTACAGGCCCTGGTAGAACAAAGTGCACTATGAAGAGAAGGGTGTCATTTGGATTCAAATTATATAACAGAGCTATTTGGGGGGATATGAGGCAGCAGCCTCTACTGGGGGGGGGGGGTATAGGAGGCAGCAGCCTCTACTGGGGGGTATAGGAGGCAGCAGCCTCTACTGGGGGGGTATGAGGCAGCAGCCTCTACTGGGGGGGGGGGGTATGAGGCAGCAGCCTCTACTGGGGGGGGGTATGAGGCAGCAGCCTCTACTGGGGGGGTATGAGGCAGCAGCCTCTACTGGGGGGGTATGAGGCAGCAGCCTCTACTGGGGGGGGTATGAGGCAGCAGCCTCTACTGGGGGGTATGAGGCAGCAGCCTCTACTGGGGGGGGTATGAGGCAGCAGCCTCTACTGGGGGGGGGGGTATGAGGCAGCAGCCTCTACTGGGGGGGGGTATGAGGCAGCAGCCTCTACTGGGGGGGGGGGGGGTATGAGGCAGCAGCCTCTACTGGGGGGTATGAGGCAGCAGCCTCTACTGGGGGGGGTATGAGGCAGCAGCCTCTACTGGGGGGGGTATGAGGCAGCAGCCTCTACTGGGGGGGGTATGAGGCAGCAGCCCCTACTGGGGGGGTATGAGGCAGCAGCCCCTCTACTGGGGGGGTATGAGGCAGCAGCCCCTCTACTGGGGGGATAGGAGGCAGCAGCCTCTACTGGGGGGGATAGGAGACACCTGAAACCCCACCTCATCAAGGAATACCTAGGATAGGATAAGTAATCCTTCTCACCCCCCCCCTCCCCCTTAATGATTTAGATGCACTATTGTAAAGTGGCTGTTCCACTGGATGTCAGAAGGTGAATTCACCAATTTGTAAGTCGCTCTGGATAAGAGCGTCTGCTAAATGACTTAAATGTAAATGTAAAATGTATGAGACAGCAGCCTCTACTGGGGGGGGTATGAGGCAGCAGCCTCTACTGGGGGGGTATGAGGCAGCAGCCTCTACTGGGGGGGGTATGAGGCAGCAGCCTCTACTGGGGGGGGGTATGAGGCAGCAGCCTCTACTGGGGGGGGGTATGAGGCAGCAGCCTCTCTACTGGGGGGTATGAGGCAGCAGCCTCTCTACTGGGGGGGGGTATGAGGCAGCAGCCTCTCTACTGGGGGGGGTATGAGGCAGCAGCCTCTCTACTGGGGGGATAGGAGGCAGCAGCCTCTCTACTGGGGGGGTATGAGGCAGCAGCCTCTCTACTGGGGGGGGTATGAGGCAGCAGCCTCTCTGGGGGGGTATGAGGCAGCAGCCTCTCTACTGGGGGGGTATGAGGCAGCAGCCTCTCTACTGGGGGGATAGGAGGCAGCAGCCTCTCTACTGGGGGGGGGGTATGAGGCAGCAGCCTCTCTACTGGGGGTATGAGGCAGCAGCCTCTCTACTGGGATGGGGGTATGAGGCAGCAGCCTCTCTACTCTAGTGGGGGGTAGGAGGCAGCAGCCTCTAGTGGGGGGATAGGAGGCAGCAGCCTCTCTAGTGGGGGGGGGGTAGGAGGCAGCAGCCTCTCTAGGGGGGGGTAGGAGGCAGCAGCCTCTCTACTGGGGGGATAGGAGGCAGCAGCCTCTCTAGGGGGGGGGGGGGTAGGAGGCAGCAGCCTCTAGTGGGGGGGTAGGAGGCAGCAGCCTCTCTACTGGGGGGGGGGATAGGAGGCAGCAGCCTCTAGTGGGGGGATAGGAGGCAGCAGCCTCTCTAGTGGGGGGGTAGGAGGCAGCAGCCTCTCTAGTGGGGGGGGTAGGAGGCAGCAGCCTCTCTACTGGGGGGATAGGAGGCAGCAGCCTCTCTAGTGGGGGGGATAGGAGGCAGCAGCCTCTAGTGGGGGGTAGGAGGCAGCAGCCTCTCTACTGGGGGGATAGGAGGCAGCAGCCTCTAGTGGGGGATAGGAGGCAGCAGCCTCTCTACTGGGGGGGGATAGGAGGCAGCAGCCTCTACTGGGGGGGATAGGAGGCAGCAGCCTCTCTACTGGGGGGGATAGGAGGCAGCAGCCTCTACTGGGGGGATAGGAGGCAGCAGCCTCTACTGGGGGGGATAGGAGGCAGCAGCCTCTACTGGGGGGGATAGGAGGCAGCAGCCTCTACTGGGGGGGGATAGGAGGCAGCAGCCTCTACTGGGGGGATAGGAGGCAGCAGCCTCTACTGGGGGGGATAGGAGGCAGCAGCCTCTACTGGGGGGATAGGAGGCAGCAGCCTCTCTACTGGGGGGGGTAGGAGGCAGCAGCCTCTACTGGGGGGGATAGGAGACACCTGAAACCCCACCTCTTCAAGGAATACCTAGGATAGGATAAAGTAATCCTTCTCACCACCCCCCTTAATGATTTAGATGCACTATTGTAAAGTGGCTGTTCCACTGGATGTCAGAAGGTGACTTCACCAATTTGTAAGTCGCTCTGGATAAGAGCGTCTGCTAAATGACTTAAATGTAAATGTAAATGATAGGAGGCAGCAGCCTCTCTAGTGGGGGGGATAGGAGGCAGCAGCCTCTCTAGTGGGGGGGATAGGAGGCAGCAGCCTCTACTTGGGGGAGGGGGGGGTTGCTGACTTCTCTTTACTCAACCCAATATATTACCACACATGGCCCTGTAGAACATGTTGATATAAGCAAGGCCATAACAATGTGTCCAAAATCCCAACCAACCCCAAGTAACAGCAAACAAAGCCCACCTTACATCAGCTCATACTGAGAATAGGAAAGAAATACTTTTCTGTAGCAGCTTATTATCCCCTAAAAAATTGTCAAGCCATTGTCCCAAATGGCATCCTATGAGCGCTGGTCAAAAGTAGTGCACTACATAGGGAATAGGGTGCCATAGGGCCCTGGTCTAAAGTAGTGCACTACATAGGGAATAGGGTGCCATAGGACACAGTGAAGGGGTGTCTTACCTCTCTGGTTGGCAGTGCTGAAATACAGTGTAGGGGGAATGAGGGGGAACATGCTGGGGACCAGAGCTGGCTTCAGCTCCCCCTCATCCTCTAATTCAGGGCTCATCAGCTCCTCATCCGTTATACTGGAACACAGAGGCATTAAAGCTATGACTCTGTACTAAATCTGCAAACAGCGGGAATACTGGGAATATTACCAAAACAGACACAGACTATAAAGATAATTGTTTAATATGGAACAGAAACAGATTTCTTCCCTGCCAACTGTTATGTTCAACACAGTGTCACATTTTGTGCCACCGTGCCAGAGACAACACAACTACTGCCTGGTCATCAATGTCCAGAGGAATAAAACAAGAATGCTAGTTGGCACCAAGCA
This sequence comes from Oncorhynchus masou masou, assembly GCF_036934945.1. Taxonomy (NCBI): domain Eukaryota; kingdom Metazoa; phylum Chordata; class Actinopteri; order Salmoniformes; family Salmonidae; genus Oncorhynchus; species Oncorhynchus masou. Next base: position 318,393 of record NC_088240.1, read on the forward strand.
GGATAACTCACAGGTTTAAATACTACAGTTTAACTCAAGAGGCACGGTCGGGCCATGTCTTTGGAAAGGCAGGAGACATTTTGAATTAAAAAAGTATTTTCTAACCAAACCAACTCCCTCAAGATCAATCAATAAAATTCCAATCGCATTCGATGACAAAAGTCTTCTTCACCATCTTCAAAGTAAAAACCTTTGTCAGATAAATCATAATTTATCAAAATAAGAATTGAAACAACAACAACTCACATGACAGTCATGTAGGATTCTGTTGGTCCTGCTTGGTCCACCTGCTTCAAAATATAGTCGAACTCTCTTCTGAGAGTGAGTGGCATTAAATTGGAGGTAATGGACCTACTCTACATTGGCTTTTGCTGTGAAGAAAACAAAAACGGCCTAATACTAATCCTCCAATCAGCTGGGACGTCACGGTATGACAATGATCCCACAGTCCAAGCACTATTCGACCACACAGAGACCCACGTCCCCATTATTGACAGATCCACTTTTATCGCTGATTTACAATTGGGAGACCTTTCCACTAGCCTCTGTGCTTTCAACCTTTCACCGGCAGCAACCACTAGAACAAAAAAAAAAAAGGTTCAATTCTCTCTCTTGGGTTTTGTCATCATCGTACCAGGGAACTGTCAGGTGCCCCAACTGGGAGGGCTATATGAGTTATGAATGGTCCTTCTACAGGGATCTAGTCACAATAGGATGCAACATGACACTACTGTCTTCACAGATTAGTAAATGGGCATTTCTCTCAAATCATTTGGGGTTTTTTTGTCAGAAGTTGCTCTGTTTTAAGTGTACAGATCAACTTAACTTCCTAATATTGTAAATCATCATAATCTTTAAGTTATAGACTATAAAGAACTGAACCTTCTGTTTATAAAAAAAAAAAAACAGTAAGCCAGGTCACAGAGGGCTGTGGTACCGGAGGACCGGGTCACAGAGGGCTGTGGTACCGGAGGACCGGGTCACAGAGGGCTGTGGTACCGGAGGACCGGGTCACAGAGGGCTGTGGTACCGGAGGACCGGGTCACAGAGGGCTGTGGTACCGGAGGACCGGGTCACAGAGGGCTGTGGTACCGGAGGACCGGGTCACAGAGGGCTGTGGTACCGGAGGACCGGGTCACAGACGGCTGTGGTACCGGAGGACCAGGTCAGAGAGCTGTGGTACCGGAGGACCAGGTCAGAGGGCTGTGGTACCGGAGGACCGGGTCACAGAGGGCTGTGGTACCGGAGGACCGGGTCAGACGGCTGTGGTACCGGAGGACCAGGTCACAGACGGCTGTGGTACCGGAGGACCGGGTCAGAGGGCTGTGGTACCGGAGGACCGGGTCACAGAGGGCTGTGGTACCGGAGGACCGGGTCAGACGGCTGTGCTACCGGAGGACCGGGTCAGAGGACTGTGGTACCGGAGGACCGGGTCACAGACGGCCGTGGTACCGGAGGACCGGGTCACAGACGGCCGTGGTACCGGGTCACAGACGGCCGTGGTACCGGAGGACCGGGTCACAGAGGGCTGTGGTACCGGAGGACCAGGTCAGACGGCTGTGGTACCGGAGGACCAGGTCAGAGACGGCTGTGGTACCGGAGGTCCAGGTCAGAGAGGGCTGTGGTACCGGAGGACCGGGTCACAGAGGGCTGTGGTACCAGAGGACCGGGTCAGAGACGGCTGTGGTACCGGAGGACCGGGTCAGAGACGGCTGTGGTACCGGAGGACCGGGTCAGAGACGGCTGTGGTACCGGAGGTCCAGGTCAGAGAGGGCTGTGGTACCGGAGGACCAGGTCAGAGGGCTGTGGTACCGGAGGACCAGGTCAGAGAGGGCTGTGGTACCGGAGGACCAGGTCAGAGAGGGCTGTGGTACCGGAGGACCAGGTCACAGAGGGCTGTGGTACCGGAGGACCAGGTCACAGAGGGCTGTGGTACCGGAGGACCAGGTCACAGAGGGCTGTGGTACCGGAGGACCGGGTCACAGAGGGCTGTGGTACCGGAGGTCCAGGTCCAAACGTCTCCGTAAACGCTTCGACAAGCTGAACAATTAATCAAATGGCTCCCTGGACTATTTACCTAGTCCGAGAACCTGATTATAGCCTCGTTATTGTCTACTACACCTGTTGTATTCAGCATTTCACTGTAAGGTCTACTACACCTGTTGTATTCAGCATTTCACCGTGAGGTCTACTACACCTGTTGTATTCAGCATTTCACTGTAAGCTCTACTACACCTGTTGTATTCAGCATTTCACTGTGAGGTCTACTACACCTGTTGTATTCAGCATTTCACTGTGAGGTCTACTACACCTGTTGTATTCAGCATTTCACTGTGAGGTCTACTACACCTGTTGTATTCAGCATTTCACTGTGAGGTCTACTACACCTGTTGTATTCAGCATTTCACTGTGAGGTCTACTACACCTGTTGTATTCAGCATTTCTCTGTAAGGTCTACTACACCTGTTGTATTCAGCATTTCACTGTGAGGTCTACTACACCTGTTGTATTCAGCATTTCACTGTGAGGTCTTCTACACCTGTTGTATTCAGCATTTCACTGTGAGGTCTACTACACCTGTTGTATTCAGCATTTCACTGTGAGGTCTACTACACCTGTTGTATTCAGCATTTCACTGTGAGGTCTACTACACCTGTTGTATTCAGCATTTCACTGTGAGGTCTACTACACCTGTTGTATTCAGCATTTCACTGTGAGGTCTACTACACCTGTTGTATTCAGCATTTCACTGTGAGGTCTACTACACCTGTTGTATTAAGCATTTCACTGTGAGGTCTACTACACCTGTTGTATTCAGCATTTCACTGTGAGGTCTACTACACCTGTTGTATTCAGCATTTCACTGTGAGGTCTACTACACCTGTTGTATTCAGCATTTCACTGTGAGGTCTACTACACCTGTTGTATTCAGCATTTCACTGTGAGGTCTACTACACCTGTTGTATTCAGCATTTCACTGTGAGGTCTACTACACCTGTTGTACTCAGTGCATGTGACAAATAACTTTTGAATTGATGGCCTGAAACCATGACTGGGGATGAAGGCCTGAAACCATGACTGGGGATGAAGGCCTGAAACCATGACTGGGGATGAAGGCCTGAAACCATGACTGGGGATGAAGGCCTGAAACCATGACTGGGGATGAAGGCCTGAAACCATGACTGGGGATGAAGGCCTGAAACCATGACTGGGGATGAAGGCCTGAAACCATGACTGGGGATGAAGGCCTGAAACCATGACTGGGGATGAAGGCCTGAAACCATGACTGGGGATGAAGGCCTGAAACCATGACTGGGGATGAAGGCCTGAAACCATGACTGGGGATGAAGGCCTGAAACCATGACTGGGGATGAAGGCCTGAAACCATGACTGGGGATGAAGGCCTGAAACCATGACTGGGGATGAAGGCCTGAAACCATGACTGGGGATGAAGGCCTGAAACCATGACTGGGGATGATGGCCTGAAACCATGACTGGGGATGATGGCCTGAAACCATGACTGGGGATGATGGCCTGAAACCATGACTGGGGATGAAGGCCTGAAACCATGACTGGGGATGAAGGCTACTCTACGAACCGTTACAGATTTCTGGTATGACCCAGGTGAACTTGTGGTCTTGTAAATGTAAATGACCAAAATACAGTTGAATTAAAAACATTGTCAAAATATGTAAGAATAGAATAGTAATAACATGTTTTTCTTTCAATCAATCTAAACAAAATGCCTGAATAGGGTAATTCATATAATTCATATCTTCAAAATGCACAAAGCATTCCAACAATGTCAACGATTAATCAACATTTATTTATTTTTTATCACACAGAAAAACGATTCAACTTACTTTGGCAGGACGGGTATGGAGGCTGTGGACGAGGCATCATTCATAGAGGAGCAGTCAGACCCTTCTGAGGAGAAAGAAGGTAGAGCATTGGATTCATTACGTCAGCCTAGCCACAGCGGTCCAGCTACGTCAGCCTAGCCACACCGGTCCAGCTACGTCAGCCTAGCCACAGCGGTCCAGCTACGTCAGCCTAGCCTCAGCGGCCCAGCTACGTCAGCCTAGCCACAGCGGTCCAGCTACGTCAGCCTAGCCACAGCGGTCCAACTACGTCAGCCTAGCCACAGCGGTCCAGCTACGTCAGCCTAGTCACAGCGGTCCAGCTACGTCAGCCTAGCCACAGCGGTCCAGCTACGTCAGCCTAGCCACAGCGGTCCAACTACGTCAGCCTAGCCACAGCGGTCCAACTACGTCAGCCTAGCCACAGCGGTCCAACTACGTCAGCCTAGCCACAGCGGTCCAACTACGTCAGCCTAGCCACAGCGGTCCAACTACGTCAGCCTAGCCACAGCGGTCCAACTACGTCAGCCTAGCCACAGCGGTCCAACTACGTCAGCCTAGCCTCAGCGGTCCAACTACGTCAGCCTAGCCACAGCGGTCCAGCTACGTCAGCCTAGCCTCAGCGGTCCAACTACGTCAGCCTAGCCACAGCGGTCCAACTACGTCAGCCTAGCTACAGCGGTCCAGCTACGTCAGCCTAGCCACAGCGGTCCAGCTACGTCAGCCTAGCCACAGCGGTCCAGCTACGTCAGCCTAGCTACAGCGGTCCAGCTACGTCAGCCTAGCCACAGCGGTCCAGCTACGTCAGCCTAGCCACAGCGGTCCAGCTACGTCAGCCTAGCTACAGCGGTCCAACTACGTTAGCCTAGCTACACCGGTCCAACTACGTTAGCCTAGCTACACCGGTCCAACTACGTTAGCCTAGCTACACCGGTCCAACTACGTTAGCCTAGCTACAGCGGTCCAACTACGTCAGCCTAGCTACAGCGGTCCAACTACGTCAGCCTAGCTACACCGGTCCTACTATGTTAGCCTAGCTACACCGGTCCTACTATGTCAGCCTAGCTACACCGGTCCTACTATGTTAGCCTAGCTACAGCGGTCCAATTATGTTAGCCTAGCTACACCGGTCCTACTATGATAGCCTAGCGACACCAGTCCCACTATGTTAGCCTAGCTACACCGGTCCAATTAAGTGGTGTAATTTTCACATGTCTAGTTGATTAGGGTTTAAATGAATAGTTGAAGGGGTCTTCCTCACCATCATCATCATCACCACTGCAGTCATTCTCCAGCTCATCATCAGGATAGTCCTCTTCCCCTCTGTCTCCATCCTCCTGCATGGCAACACTCTGTGGACTGTATGGACAGACAGGAAACTCAAAGACAAAGCAAGACACATGATAGTAAAAAAAATAGGCTTCACACAACCTGACTCACTGAGTTTCCTAGACCAACAGACATGACAGAACATACTCTCAAGACACCAATACTTAAGCTGGTTAACACAACAGAGCTTCATTCATTCATTCATTCAATTCACGTGACAATACATTCAGTACATTTTTTACATTTAAGTCATTTAGCAGACGCTCTTATCCAGAGCGACTTACAAATTGGGTACTGATCTACTTAATACAAATAATGGAATGGATTTATATAGTCCCGTTCCAGCTCTCAAAATGTGCTACGCCGTCTTAGCAACAGCTCGTAGTATGTGGGAGAACAGAACTGACCTGGTGAGCTGAGGTGACTCAGCCTGTTGTTCCTCCCCCAGGCCAGGAGGGGACCGGGAGGAGCTGTAGCCCCCCTGTAGAGACAGGACGCTCCTCTCCTTGGTCAGGTGTATGGCTGATATCTGGGTGGTCACCGAGGTGACAGAAGGCCTCTGACTCTGAGAAGTACCTGAGGCGGACTCAGAACCCATCTCAGTGTTCTCTGGGATAGAACTAGCTGTGGCACTGTCCTGGGTATAGGACTGGGTTGGAGTTATCCCTGCACCAGAACTAGCTGTGGCAGTGGCCTGGGTATAGGGCTGGGTCGGAGTTATCCCTGTAGTAGAACTAGCGGTGGCACTGGCCTGGGTAGAAGACTGTGTTGGAGTTATCCCTGCATGGGGTAGAGGTGCCACGGAGGCTGTTGTGGTGTTACTGTCGAGGCCAGAGGCACTGGAGGTCTCTATGGACACAGGCTGGTCTCTCATAGTAAGGCAGAGTGGTACAGAGGGTTTGGCTGGAGCAGGGCTGTCAGAGATGACAGGGCTATTAGTCATTGCTTTGCCAATCTGGACTGGATCCACGTTGGACCCTGGTTTTCCAGTAGTAAAACTATTAACAGTCCCGTTCCTGGGATGAGGGGTGAGCGCGTTCCGTGACTGGGTCAGCTTCCTCACAGCCTCAGTAAACTCCACCTCAGAGTTGACCTTCCTGATCCTCTCTGTTGATGTGTTATGAGGAGCTCCAGGAGCCCCATGGACAGCAGCACAAAAGCCCAGCCTCTGGGAGTGACCCTCCATGTCTGCTGCCATCAGGCTCTCAAACTGATGTGGGTCCTGGAGCCTCCATGTCTGATCCAGTGACACATCCTGGTGGTGGGATGACCTATCCTGCAAAGGCACAGTGTTGGGGGGGTGATGTGTGAACTTAGTCTGGGTTTTGCCATCCCCATTGTCCCCGCTACGGCAATAGGAGGCCGATTTGGTCTGGGGAGACAAAGGTTTTGCTGAGTCTCTTGTCTGGGTAGTCTCCTGTCTGGGACAGGAAGGCACTTTACCCATAGTGGGCCTCATAAACCCTTTGCTATTGTCTCTCAGCTTGCCACTGGTCCAGGGGACTGACTGGTTGGTGGGCATGCTGGTGGTGGTGGTGGTGCTTTCAGCAGGCTGTGAAGCAGCGTTGTTCTGCAAGTCTGGGACACGTTCTGCCTTTGGTGGACAGGGGCACGTTGGATAGGGGGCAGGCTGGGGCGACAATGCTCTTTTGCGGGCCAGGATCCGTGATCTTAAATTTAGTGATTCCAAGTTGCAGCTGGGCCGATAGCTGTTTACGGTTGGCTCTAACACACCAGGGTTATGTCTGTATGAGATAATGTCAGCACTAGATATCTGTGTACTCTTAGAGAGAACAGTTGGTTGACAGTGACCATTAGCTAAATTAGCAGCTGCGCTACCAGGACGCTGTGGCTTGTTAGCTAGGTAAGTGGCAGCAGGCACAGAACGGTTGTAGGCACGTTGTAGAGGGGTCCCTGAGGCAGTATGGAGGTGGTTGTTCTGAGTCTGATCCACCCTCGCATTCAGCTGACCTATAGAGTCACTGATGACCCGGGGGACACTGGCACAGGACTGAAGGGTCTTCTTCTCATGCGAGCTGAAGGGCCTAGTGTGACTGTCAGCAGTATGAAACACTGCTGACTTGGCTCGAATAATGAGAGTTGATGACCGGGAGCAGGAGGCCCTTGTATTCAACTTGTCTTCAGCTCCATTGGAGGCCATCAAGTGCCATCTCACACCCTCCTGGCATGGACTTTGGCTGACACATCAGGGAATTGAGGGAACCAGGGGATCACCATGCCACTGAAACAAAATAAATCCATTGATGAGATTTAAAAATAAACTGAATAATATAAGTTGACACAAGTGGTCTGATTAAGTGACAACATGAATCTATAAATACAACGGCATGTGGAATAACAGCTAGCTAGATAAATTGCAAGCAATTCTAGTTCCTAGTTAGCTTGGTAAGTTAGCCAACATGCTAACTATGTAGTAAGTGGCTAAATGTATTTGACAATCAATGTAAGCAGAGAAAAGTTAGTTAGCACCGGTAACGTTAGCTTAGCAATACGCTAGCCAGTTTACAAGTATCACGACTAAATAGATTTAGACACCAACGACCGAAACTATCTGCACTTTTAAATGCACGGTGACGGTACCGCAAGGGGAAAAGCCGGTCGTCAGCTAACGTTAGCGAACCGGTAGGCAGCCATGTGGTTTCTTCGTGAAGCTAACGTCAGGTTAGCTAGTCGTTAGCTTGCTGTCAAACACTCGCTAGTAATATAATAATATATCCCATTTAGCAGACGCTTTTGTCCAAAGCGACTTACAAGTCGGCTGGGGCCACTACTTTTACATATGGGTGGTCCCAGCATATGGGTGGTCCCAGCCAACTAGCGTTAGCTACCGGTATATTCAATTCGTGATTCAGAATCAATTCCAATGGAATAGGTCATATCGTTAACGTTACATATCGTCAACGTTACGATGACTAGAAATTAGACTCATGTCAAACTGAAAGGGATTCCTGAAGCACGTCCTAAGGGCCTAGCAACAAGCTAGTTGACGTTAGCTAGCTAGGTGTGAAATATGAACTTTAACTTTACATGCTCAGGACGACTCTCCCCTCCTCCCAAAAAACTATCAACTAGAGCCAACAACCTCCTAAAAACATTAACGAATTTCAGAGACCTAGCTAGTTACTTCATATTAAAAACTGGCACATGGTTACAATTGATCATGTTAATATTTACCTGCGCCCGAAGCGTGGCAACAGTAGTAGTGGTGCTTTTCACACCATAACAAAGTGTCTATTACCACAAGGGACTCCCTCCCTCAACATGCTCAGAGCATGGCGTATTATCCTGGAGGTAAAAACCGACACACAGCCTATTTAGTATATGTTACGTTTCGTAAAGCGTATGGTATGTATTAATCGGTGGTCTTCCATCATCCATTTCGTATAATATGTCACGAAAATACAATTCGTAGGATATGTTACGAAAATACAATTGGTATGAAATGTTACGAAATAAAATTGGTATGAAATGTTACGAAAGTACAATTCGTATGAAATGTTACGAAAGTACAATTCGTATGAAATGTTACGAAAGTACAATTCGTATGAAATGTTACGAAAGTACAATTCGTATGAAATGTTACGAAAGTACAATTCGTATGAAATGTTACGAAAGTACAATTCGTATGAAATGTTACGAAAGTACAATTCGTATGAAATGTTACGAAAGTACAATTCGTATGAAATGTTACGAAAGTACAATTCGTATGAAATGTTACGAAAGTACAATTCGTATGAAATGTTACGAAAGTACAATTCGTATGAAATGTTACGAAAGTACAATTCGTATGAAATGTTACGAAAGTACAATTCGTATGAGATGTTACGATTTGCAATTTGTTGTGTCTAAAGTAATTTTGCTTTTCTGCACCACCAACTGATTTTTGCTCTGCCAGGAGTATCCCTGAAGTACTCCCCATGTGCATTTTACCAGTAGGCCTGTGGTCTCGCACCCCCAGGGGTCCTAGTACCCCTGGTTGGAAACCACTGATCTAGGTGGCTAGCTAGCCAGCTCTATGGGTTAGGGTTAGTGGTTAGGTTCAGCTAAAAGGGTTCAGGTTAGGTTCAGCTAAAAGGGTTCAGGTTAGGTTCAGCTAAAAGGGTTCAGGTTAGGATTAGATGAAAGGGTTTCTGTTAGGGTTAGCTAAAAGGGTTCAGGTTAGGGTTAGCTAAAAGGGTTCAGGTTAGGGTTAACTGAAAGGATTCAGGTTAGGGTTAGCTAAAAGGGTTTCTGTTAGGGTTAGCTAAAAGGGTTCAGGTTAGGGTTAGCTAAAAGGGTTCAGGCTAGGGTTAGCTAAAAGGGTTCAGGTTAGGGTTAACTGAAAGGATTCAGGTTAGGGTTAGCTAAAAGGGTTTCTGTTAGGGTTAGCTAAAAGGGTTCAGGTTAGGGTTAGCTAAAAGGGTTCAGGCTAGGGTTAGCTAAAAGGATTCAGGTTAGGGTTAGCTAAAAGGATTCGAGCTAGGGTTAGCTAAAAGGGTTCAGGCTAGGGTTAGCTAAAAGGGTTCAGGTTAGGGAAAGGGTTAGCTAAAAGGGTTCAGGTTATGCTTAGCTAAAAGGGTTCAGGTTAGGGTTAGCTAAACGGGTTAAGGTTATCTAAAACGGTTTAGGTTAGGGGAAGGGTTAGCTGAAATGATTCAGGATAGGGGAAGGTTTAGATAAAAGGATTCAGGTTAGGGGAAGGTTTAGATAAAAGGATTCAGGTTAGGGGAAGGGCTAGCTAACAAGTAGTTGAAAAGTAGTAAAGTAGCGAAAATGCTAAAGTTGTTCATGATGAGATTAAAACACACAGCCTTTGGGTTGCTACACATCCGCACAAGGCTACCTGCTGCCTTACGTATCATGTCGCATATTCTGAAAATGTTTCCTCAATTTGACATCAACTTGACACATTCTACTGATTGTTTTTTTTATTTTATTTTTTTATTTATTTCACCTTTATTTAACCAGGTAGGCTAGTTGAGAACAAGTTCTCATTTAGAACTGCGACCTGGCCAAGATAAAGCATAGCAGTGTGAACAGACAACACAGAGTTACACATGGAGTAAACAATTAACAAGTCAATAACACAGTAGGAAAAAAGAGTTTATATACATTGTGTGTGAAAGGCATGAGGAGGTAGGTCGAATAATTACAATTTTGCAGATTAACACTGGAGTGATAAATGATCAGATGGTCATGTACAAGTAGAGATACTGGTGTGCAAAAGAGCAGAAAAGTAAATAAATATAAACAGTATGGGGATGAGGTAGGTCAAATTGGGTGGGCTATTTACCGATAGACTATGTACAGCTGCAGCGATCGGTTAGCTGCTTAGATAGCAGATGTTTGAAGTTGGTGAGGGAGATAAAAGTCTCCAAATTCAGCGATTTTTGCAATTCGTTCCAGTCACAGGCAGCAGAGAACTGGAACGAAAGGCAGCCAAATGAGGTGTTGGCTTTAGGGATGATCAGTGAGATACACCTGCTGGAGCGTGTGCTACGGGTGGGTGTTGCCATCGTGACCAGTGAACTGAGATAAGGCGGAGCTTTACCTAGCATGGACTTGTAGATGACCTGAAGCCAGTGGGTCTGGCGACGAATATGTATCGAGGGCCAGCCGACTAGAACATACAGGTCGCAATGGTGGGTGGTATAAGGTGCTTTAGTGACAAAACGGATGGCACTGTGACAGACTGCATCCAGTTTGTTGAGTAGAGTTTTGGAGGCAATTTTATAGATGACATCACCGAAGTCAAGGATCGGTAGGATGGTCAGTTTTACGAGGGTATGTTTGGCAGCATGAGTGAAGGATGCTTTGTTGCAATATAGGAAGCCAATTCTAGATTTAATTTTGGATTGGAGATGTTTAATGTGAGTCTGGAAGGAGAGTTTACAGTCTAGCCAGACACCTAGGTATTTATAGTATTCTAAGTCAGAGCCGGCCAGAGTAGTGATGCTGGACGGGCGAGCAGGTGCGGGCAGCGATTGGTTGAATACCATGCATTTAGTTTTACTAGCGTTTAAGAGCAGTTGGAGGCCACGGAAGGAGAGTTGTATGGCATTGAAGCTCGTCTGGAGGTTCGTTAACACAGTGTCCAAAGAAGGGCCAGAAGTATACAGAATGGTGTCGTCTGCGTAGAGATGGGTTAGAGAATCACCAGCAGCAAGAGCGACATCATTGATGTATACAGAGAAGAGAGTCGGCCTGAGAATTGAACCCTGTGGGACCCCATAGAGACTGCCAGAGGACCGGACAACAGGCCACGTCATCTTTCCAATCTTTGGGAATCTCAGATGACACGAAAGAGAGGTTGAACAGGCTAGTAATAGGGGTTGCAACAATTTCAGCAGATTTTAGAAAGAGAGGGTCCAGATTGTCTAGCCCGGCTGATTTGTAGGGGTCCAGATTTTGCAGCTCTTTCAGAACATCGGCTATCTGGATTTGGGTAAAGGAGAAATGTTGGGGGCTTTGGCGGGTTGCTGTGGAGGGTCCCGGGCAGTTGACCGGGATAGGGGTAGTCAGGTGGAAAGCATGGCCAGAAGTAGAGAAATGCTTACTGAAATTCTCAAATATAGTGGATTTATCGGTGGTGACAGTGTTTCCTAGCCTCAGTGCAGTGGGCAGCTGGGAGGAGGTGCTCTTATTCTCTTATTCTTTACAGTGTCCCAGAAGGAGGTGCTCTTATTCTCCATGGACTTTACAGTGTCCCAGAAGGAGGTGCTCTTATTCTCCATGGACTTTAGTGTCCCAGAAGGAGGTGCTCTTATTCTCCATGGACTTTACAGTGTCCCAGAAGGAAGTGCTCTTTTTCTCCAGGGACTTTACAGTGTCCCAGAACTGTTTTGATTTAGTGCTACAGGATGCACATTTCTGTTTGAAAAAGCTAGCCTTTGTTTTGCTAAGTGCCTGTGTATATTTGTTCCTAACTTCCCTGAAAAGTTGCATATCACGGGGGCTATTCGATGCTAATGCAGAACACCACAGGATGTTTTTGTGCTGGTCAAGGGCAGACAGGTTTGGAGTTCTACATTTTTGAACCTTATTTAAGATGGTGAGGAAGACACTAGCCAGGCATATCTATTCCTAGTTCTACATTTTTTGAATGGGGCATATGCTTATTTAAGATGGTGAGGAAGACACTTTTAAATAATAGCCATGTTATGTTAATGAGGCTACATGTTATGTTAATGATCATCTAGCTGACGATCTCTCTAGGATGAGGTCAATGTCATTCCAGGATATCCGGGCCAAGTCGATTACAAAGGCCTGAAGTGTTTTAGGGAGCACATATAGGCACTAGCATCCACACATATCCATATCGCTCATAGCAAGAACTTAATGCTGTCCTGAAACAAACATCTTGTTTCTACATCACATCCCCAATTACACGTTATGACGTTAGCGATCTCTCTAGCTACGTGTTATGTTAATGATCTCTCTAGCTACATGTTATGTTAATGATCTCTCTAGCTACATGTTATGTTAATGATCTCTCTAGCTACATGTTATGTTAATGATCTCTCTAGCTACTAGATCTCTCTACATGTTATGTTGTTAGCTACATGTTATGTTAATGATCTCTCTAGCGTGTTATGTTAATGATCTCTCTAGCTACATGTGTTAATGTTAACGATCTCTCTAGCTACATGTTATGTTAATGTCTAGCTACATGTTTGATGTTAATGATCTCTCTAGCTACGTGTTATGTTAATGATCTCTCTAGCTACATGTTATGTTACATGATTTCTCTAGCTACATGTTATGTTAATGATCTCTCTAGCTACATGTTATGTTAATGATCTCTCTAGCTACATGTTATGTTGATCTCTCTTACATGTTATGTTAATGATCTCTCTAGCTACGTTGTTATGTTAATGATCTCTCTAGCTACATGTTATGTTAATGATCTCTCTAGCTACATTAATGTTAGCTACATGTTATGTTAATCTCTCTAGCTACGTGTTATGTTAATGATCTCTCTAGCTACATGTTATGTTAATGATCTCTCTAGCTACATGTTATGTTAATGATCTCTCTAGCTACATGTTATGTTAATGTCTAACGAGCTACATGTTATGATGTTAATGATCTCTAGCTACGTGTCATGTTAACGATCTCTCTAGCTACATGTCATGTTAATGATCTCTCTAGCTACATGTTATGTTAATGATCTCTCTAGCTACATGTTATGTTAATGATCTTAACATGTTATGTTAATGATCTCTCTAGCTACATGTCATGTTATGTTAACGATCTCTCTAGCTACGTTTATGTTAATGTTAACGTGTTATGTTAATGATCTCTCTAGCTACGTGTTCATGTTAACGATCTCTCTAGCTACATGTTATGTTAATGATCCTCTAGCTACATGTTATGTTTGATCTCTTAGCTACGTGTTATGTTAATGATCTCTAGCTACATCATGTTAACGATCTCTCTAGCTACATGTTATGTTTTGATCTCTCTAGCTACATGTTGATGTTAATGATAGCTACATGATGATGGATCTCTCTTATTATGTTAAGATCTCTCTAGCTACGTGTCATGTTCGATCTCTCTAGTGTCATAACGATCTCTCCATGTTGAATGAATACACATGGGAAAACGCTACAAGATTTTCCATGTTGAATGAATACATGGTTAATGACTCACCATGTTATGTTAAGCTCTCACAATAGATAGCATTAAGTTACTGCCCCCATATCTTTCATGTAAATCCCATGTCCCACTCGGCTTTAAGAAAAACATTGAAATTCAAAGTGCACTGTATGTTACTGATTCATGAGTTTCAATGGAAACTGGATTTTAAATATACATTTTCTGTGTAATTTTAAAGCCGTAGCTTGTGTAGGCAGATGAATATATTCAAAATAAATAAACTTTTGTAGATACAGTGGTAGGTATGTTTGTATTTATTGCAATGTACTTATGGGTGATGTGCAACGGGTCACGACTTCAATAAATGTCCGTCACAGTCAGTTTAATAAAACAGCAGTAGAATTCACAGTTAAAGTTGAACAACAATTCATCATCTTTGGTCTGAGGTTATTTGACACAGCGAGTTGGGAGTCTGCTTTAACTTCCCACGTACACCACGTGTTATCATTAAATATAGTGTAACTAGCACGTTACCATCTAGTTAACTAGCTTTAACTTTACCATCTAGTGTAACTAGCTTTGTAACTACCATCTAGTGTAACTAGCTTTTAACGTTACCATCTAGTGTAACTAGCTAGTTACCATTTGTAACGTTACCATCTAGTGTAACTAGCTTTGTAACGTTACCATCTAGTGTAACTAGCTTTGTAACGTTACCATCTAGTGTAACTAGCTTTGTAACGTTACCATCTAGTGTAACTAGCTTTGTAACGTTACCATCTAGTGTAACTAGCTTTGTAACGTTACCATCTAGTGTAACTAGCTTTGTAACGTTACCATCTAGTGTAACTAGCTTTGTAACGTTACCATCATCTAGCTTTGTAACGTTACCATCTAGTGTAACTAGTTACCATCTAGTGTAACTAGCTTTGTAACGTTACCATCTAGTGTAACTAGCTTTGTAACGTCACCATCTAGTGTAACTAGCTTTGTAACGTCACCATCTAGTGTAACTAGCTTTGTAACGTCACCATCTAGTGTAACTAGCTTTGTAACGTCACCGTCTAGTGTAACTAGCTTTGTAACGTCACCGTCTAGTGTAACTAGCTTTGTAACGTTACCGTCTAGTGTAACTAGCTTTGTAAAGTTACCGTCTAGTGTAACTAGCTTTGTAAAGTTACCGTCTAGTGTAACTAGCTTTGTAACGTTACCGTCTAGTGTAACTAGCTTTGTAACGTTACCGTCTAGTGTAACTAGCTTTTCTTGGAGCAGCAGTAATGTATTTTGAATGCAAGATGTACCTTAAGATGCTAAGTTTGAAACTCGCCTCAGAACCTCGCCGTACCCGCCCAAAATGCCACAATATGAGTTGAATCTTTTCCTTCAGATGGTTGAGCTCTATCCTGGCTCAATCTGCTCCTCTGTTCCCTGGTTAGCTGTAGGTTAGCTCTGTGCTGGGTTACTGGCTCAGGGACCGTGGTGGGGAGTAGTGGCCTGCTGATCCTCTGGGTTAGAGTTGTATGTTTCTGTCTTGGCTGTGCTGTGCTGCTGTTTCAGCCACATAGCAGAGTACAAACCTCCCTGGGACAGCAACTCCTCATGCCTGGAGGGAGGGAGGGAGGGGAGGGAGGGAGGGAGGGAGGGAGGGAGGGAGGGAGGGAGGGAGGGAGGGAGGGGAGGGAGGGAGAGTCGAAGAGGAGAGTGGGGGAGTGGAAGAGGAGAGAGGTTAAAGAGGAGAGTGGGGGGAGTGGAAGAGGTTAAAGAGGAGAGTGGGGGGAGTGGAAGAGGAGAGAGGTTACAGAGGAGAGAGGGGGGAGTCAAAGAGGAGAGAGGTTAAAGAGGAGAGAGGGGGGAGTCAAAGAGGAGAGAGGTTAAAGGGGAGAGAGGGGGGAGTCAAAGAGGAGTTAGGGGGCATCAAAGAGGAGAGAGGGGGGAGTCAAAGAGGAGAGGGGAGAGAGGTTAAAGAGAGAGAAAGGCAGCAGGAGAAGGAGAGGGGAGAGTTTCAAGTCAATGTCACCTGTCAAGTACAGTGAAATGCCTTTCTTGAATGTTCTAACCCCACCAATGCAGTACCATACTATATACAGGGTCAGTTAGTACCATACTATATACAGGGTCAGTTAATACCATACTATATACAGGGTCAGTTAGTACCATACTATATACAGGGTCAGTTAATACCATACTATATACAGGGTCAGTTAGTACCATACTATATACAGAGTCAGTTAGTACCATACTATATACAGGGTCAGTTAATACCATACTATATACAGGGTCAGTTAGTACCATACTATATACAGGGTCAGTTAATACCATACTATATACAGGGTCAGTTAGTACCATACTATATACAGAGTCAGTTAGTACCATACTATATACAGGGTCAGTTAATACCATACTATATACAGGGTCAGTTAGTACCATACTATATACAGAGTCAGTTAATACTATATACAGGGTCAGTTAGTACAATACTATATACAGGGTCAGTTAGTACCATACTATATACAGGGTCAGTTAATACCATACTATATACAGGGTCAGTTAATACCATACTATATACAGGGTCAGTTAATACCATACTATATACAGGGTCAGTTAGTACCATACTATATACAGGGTCAGTTAATACCACACTATATACAGGGTCAGTTAATACCATACTATATACAGGGTCAGTTAGTACCATACTATATACAGGGTCAGTTAATACCATACTATATACAGGGTCAGTATCATATTAACAATGTACAGGGATACTGGAGTGATGGAGGTAGATATGTATAGGGGAAAGGGGACAGGGATACTGGAGTGATGGAGGTAGATATATATAGGGGGAAGGAGACCGGGATACTGGAGTAATGGAGGTAGATATGTATAGGGGGAAGGAGATACTGGAGTGATGGAGATAGATATGTATAGGGGGAAGGAGATACTGGAGTGATGGAGGTAGATATGTGTAGGGGGAAGGAGACTGGGATACTGGAGTGATGGAGGTAGATATGTATAGGGGGAAGGAGACAGGGATACTGGAGTGATGGAGGTAGATATGTATAGGGGGAAGGGGACAGGGATACTGGAGTGATGGAGGTAGATATGTATAGGGGGAAGGGGACAGGGATACTGGAGTGATGGAGGTAGATATGTATAGGGGGAAGGAGACAGGGATACTGGAGTGATGGAGGTAGATATGTATAGGGGAAAGGGGACAGGGATACTGGAGTGATGGATGTAGATATATATAGGGGGAAGGAGACAGTGATACTGGAGTGATGGAGATAGATATGTATAGGGGGAAGGGGATACTGGAGTGATGGAGGTAGATATGTATAGGGGGAAGGAGACAGGGATACTGGAGTGATGGAGGTAGATGCAGTTGAAGTCGGAAGTTTACGTACACCTTAGCCAAATACATTTAAACTCAGTTTTTCACAACTCCTGACATTTAATCCTAGTAAATATTCCCTGTTTTAGGTCAGTTAGGATCACCACTTTATTTTCAGAATGTGAAATGTCAGAATAATTAGGAGAGAATGATTTATTTCAGCTTTTATTTCTTTCATCACAATTTCAGGGGGTCAGAAGTTTACATAGTCAATTAGTATTTGGTAGCATTGCCTTTAAATTGTTTAACTTGGGTCAAATGTTTCAGGTAGCCTTCCACAAGCTTCCCACAATAAGTTGGGTGAATTTTGGCCCATTCCTCCTGACAGAGCTGGTGTAACTGAGTCAGGTTTGTAGGCCTCCTTGCTCACACACACTTTTCCAGTTCTGCCCCCAAATGTTCTATTGGAATGAGGTCAGGGCTTTGTGATGGCCACTCCAATACCTTGACTTTGTTGTCCTTATGCCATTTTGCCACAACTTTGGAAGTATGCTTGGGGTCATTGTACATTTGGAAGACCCATTTGCGACCAAGCTTTAACTTCCTGACTGATGTCTTGAGCTGTTGCTTCAATATATCCACATCATTTTCATTCCTCATGTTGCCATCTATTTTGTGAAGTGCACCAGTCCCTCCTGCAGCAAAGCACCCCCACAACATGATGCTAACACCCCCACAACATGATGCTAACACCCCCATGCTTCATGGATGGCATGGTGTTCTTTGGCTTACAAGCATCCCCCATTCCTCCAAACATAACGATGGTCATTATGACCAAACAGTTCTATTTTGTTTCATCAGATCAGAGGAAATTTCTCCAAAAAGTACGATATTTGTCCCCAAGTGCAGTTGCAAACTGTAGTCTGGCTTTTTATGGTGGTTTTGGAGCAGTGGCTTCTTCCTTGCTGAGTGGTCTTTCAGGTTATGTCGATATAGGACTCGTTTTACTGCGGATATAAATACTTTTGTACCTGTTTCCTCCAGCATCTTCACAAGGTCCTTTGCTGTTGTTCTGGGATTGATTTGCACTTTTCGCACCAAAGTACGTTCATCTCTAGGAGACAGAACGCGTCTCCTTCCTGAGCGGTATGATGGCTGCGTGGTCCCATGGTGTTTATACTTGCGTACTGTTTTTTGTACAGATGAACGTGGTACCTTCAGGGGTTTGGAAATTGCTCCCAAGGATGAACCAGACTTGTGGAGGTCTGCAATTTTTTTTCTGAGTTCTTGGCTGATTTATTTAGATTTTCCTGTCTTGGGGATAGAAGCTGTTCAGGAGCCTGTTGGTGCCAGACTTGATGCTCTGGTACCGCTGCCATCAGGAAGCAGAGAGGGTAGTCTATGTCTTGGGAGGTTGGAGTCTTTAACCATTTTCCGGGACTTCCTTTCACACCCTCTGATATAGAGGTTCTGGATGGCAGGGAGCTTAGTCCCAGTGATGTACCGGGCTGGCCGCAACACCCTCTGATATAGAGGTTCTGGATAGCAGGGAGCTCAGTCCCAGTGATGTACCGGGCTGGTAGTCATGACCCTCTGATATAGAGGTTCTGGATAGCGGGAGTGATACAGTGATGTAGTCTGGCCTCAACACCCTCTGATATAGAGGTAATGGATAGCTAGCTTGTGTTTTTATGATGTTGTGTATCTTTCCTATATCCTCTGATACAGTTCTGGATGGTTTGTTCAGTCCCAGTGATTGCCACCTTCTCCATCCTCCTGATATAGAGGTTCTGGATGGCCTCGGCCCCAGTGATCTGCAGGCTGGCCGCGTCCACCATTTTGATATAGAGGTTCTGGATGGCAGGGACATCCGATCCCCAGTGATTGCGGGTCAAACGACCCTCTGATATAGAGGTTCTGGATAGCACTGCCCTAGTCCCAGTGATGTGACCGGGCTTTCCGCCCACCCTCTGATGAGAGGTTCTGGATAGCAGGGAGCTTAGTCCCAGTGACCTGCGGGCTGACGCACCCTCCTCTGATATCCAGAGGTTCTGGATGGAGACCTCAGTCCCAGTGATGTACCGGGCTGGTCTCACACCCTCTGATATAGAGGTTCTGGATAGCAGGGAGCTCAGTCTTCAAAGAGAGAAAAAACCTACCTCAGTGATGTACCGGGCTTGGCCGCAACACCCTCTGATCTAGAGGTTCTGGATGTCAACAACTACAGACCAGTGATACCGGGCTTCTTTCTTTTCTCTGAAAAGGTTCTTGATGGCGTGCTGTCCCAGTGATGGCCAGCTCTCCAACTATCTCTCTCAGAATGAGGTTCTGGATCCAGGGAATCAGTCAGGATTTCAAGACTAGTCATTCAACACCCTCTGATCTGTAGGTTCTGGATGGCAGGGAGCACAGTCCCAGTAATGTACCCTCTGCTCTCATCTCTGATATAGACCTGGATGGCAGGGGCTGGCCCCAGTGATACCGGGCTGGAACCATCAGATCATCCTGGATCCACCCTCTCCCAGTGATGTACCGGGCTGGTCTCAACACCCTCTGATATAGAGGTTCTGGATGGCAGGGAGCTCAGTCCCAGTGATGTACCGGGCTGGCCGCAGCCCTCTCCACCCTCTGATATAGAGGTTCTGGATGGCAGGGAGCTCAGTCCCAGTGATGTCCCGGGCTGGCCGCACCACCCTCTGATATAGAGGTTCTGGATAGCAGGGAGCTCTGTCCCAGTGATGTACCGGGCTGGCTCGCTATTCTCGATATAGAGGTTCTGGATGTCACTTGGCTCTGTGATAACCGGGCATGGTCTCTCCTATCATTGATATAGAGGTTCTGGACAGCAAGGGATCTTCTCCAGTCCCAGTGATGACCGGGTGGCGCAACGCCCTCTGATATGTTCTGGAGACAGGGATCAGTGTGGATGACGGATCACCACCTCTGATATGAGGTTCTGGATGGCGGGAGATCTGGCCCCAGTGGAAGGACTGCCCGTTCCATGACCCTCTGATATCACGAGGTTCTGGATCCATTGTGTCCTCCTCCCAGTGATGAACCGGGCGTGATCCTGGACAACACCCTGTGATATCAAGGTTCAGGCGGTGGCCCGTTCCTGTGGATAGCAGGGAGCTCAGTCCCAGTGATGTACAACATCCGCCGCACCACCCTCTGATATAGAGGTTCTGGATCCAGGCACTTGTCATCTCCCGTCTGGATTACTGCAACTCGCTGTTGGCTGGGCTCCCTGCCTCTGCCATTAGAGGTTCTGGACAACTCATCCAGTGATGTACCGGGCCCGTCTGGTGTTCAACCTTCCCAAGTTCTGGATCACGGGAGCTCAGTCCTCAGTGATCTCCACTGGCTTCCAGTTGAAGCCCATCTGCTACAAGACCATGGTGCTTGCCCCAGTGATGTACCGGGCGGCACCGCAGTACCCTCCAGGCTCTGATCAGGCCCTACACCCAAACAAGGGCACTGCGTTCATCCACCTCTGATATGCTCGCCTCCCTACCACTGAGGGAGTAGTCCCAGTGATTCCGGGCTGGCCAGCCCCCTCTGATAAAGGTTCTGGATAGCAGGGAGCCAGTCCCAGTGATGTACCGGGCTGGCCCCCGCAACACTCCCTGATATAGAGGCCAGGACAGCGGAGTCAATCACCACCTTCCGGGACACCTGAAACCCCACCTCTTCAAGGAATACCTAGGATAGGATAAAGTAATCCTTCAGTGATGTACAGAGCGGTAAATGATTTAGATGCACTATTGTAAAGTGGCTGTTCCACTGATGTCAGAAGGTGAATTCACCAAT
Source organism: Oncorhynchus masou masou (assembly GCF_036934945.1). Taxonomy (NCBI): domain Eukaryota; kingdom Metazoa; phylum Chordata; class Actinopteri; order Salmoniformes; family Salmonidae; genus Oncorhynchus; species Oncorhynchus masou. The sequence continues at coordinate 339,318 of NC_088240.1, forward strand.
TTGTAAGTCGCTCTGGATAAGAGCGTCTGCTAAATGACTTAAATGTAAATGTAAATGTTTAAACACAAAGCTAGCGCCCATCTAGCTTAGATGCTCCTCCCTCTACCTGCCTTCATTATTTTAACACCAAAGCATCATGGGGACTGTAGTAATCTCAGTATTCTAACAGCCAAGCATCATGGGAACTGTAGTAATCTCAGTATTCTAACAGCCAAGCATCATGGGAACTGTAGTAATCTCGGTATTCTAACAGCCAAGCATCATGGGAACTGTAGTAATTGAATAATTTTGGGAAATTTGGATAACTTGGGCCACTAAAAACTTTCTCTGTAGTCGTGGAGACAAGCTGCGGAACGTTCCTTTAACTCTCTCTTTTCAAAGACACCTCTTAAAACAGTTTCTCACAGATTTGTTGAAAGCACAAGAACGAAATGCAACAATGAGATGGGAACAAGAGGTCAAGTTTGCTCAGCCATAACGTGATATAAAAATGACTGTATAGTAAAAGCCTGTTTCTACCAGTAGAATAGAACCCAATGGAATAGTTTTGTGCTCTCAGTTGTACAGCAAGGGAACAGCTCTCGGCATAATGGAAAATCACACCAGGACACTATTTCACAGGTAGTGGCACCCTCTACTACACTGAAGCTGGAGGTTAACTGCCTGACAAACTGGATCTTTTGAAAGTGTATAGCATCTTGTATAGGGTTTACTATCACTAAAGCCAGTTACTCACCTCCCTCTCTCGGCAATCTGGCCATCATGGACTACCAGGATCTGGTCTGAGCCAACGATGGTCGACAATCTGAAACAAAACACAATAACATGCACTTCAGCAAGAATGACTTGGTGAGAACCAGCATCGGTGTAGAATGGAACACTATAAGAATGACTTGGTTAGAACCAGCATCAGTATAGAATGGAACACTATAAGAATGACTTGGTTAGAACCAGCATCGGTGTAGAATGGAACACTATAAGAATGACTTGGTTAGAACCAGCATCGGTGTAGAATGGAACACTATAAGAATGACTTGGTTAGAACCAGCATCGGTGTAGAATGGAACACTATAAGAATGACTTGGTTAGAACCAACATCGGTGTAGAATGGAACACTATAAGAATGACTTGGTTAGAAACAACTTATACTGCTTTTAAAAAATATATATATATATATTTTACCTTTATTTAACCAGGCAAGTCAGTTAAGAACAAATTCTTATTTTCAATGACGGCCTAGGAACAGTGGGTTAACTGCCTGTTCAGGGGCAGAACGACAGATTTGTACCTTGTCAGCTCGGGGGTTTGAACTTGCAACCTACCCTGCCGCCCCGGTATTAGATGCTAGTGGTGCTATCATATTAACGGTATTAGATGTGAGTGGTGCTATCATATTAACGGTATTAGATGCTAGTGGTGCTATCATCTTAACGGTATTAGATGCTAGTGGTGCTATCATCTTAACGGTATTAGATGCTAGTGGTGCTATCATCTTAACGATATTAGATGCTAGTGGTGCTATCATCTTAATCGTATTAGATGCTAGTGGTGCTATCATCTTAACGGGATTAGATGCTAGTGGTGCTATCATCTAAACGGTATTAGATGCAAGTGGTGCTTTCATCTTAACGGTATTAGATGCTAGTGGTGCTTTCATATTAACGGTATTAGATGCTAGTGGTGCTATCATCTTAACGGTATTAGATGCTAGTGGTGCTATCATCTTAACGGTATTAGATGCTAGTGGTGCTATCATCTGTTCTTCAATATTTAATCTCGACCTTAATCAAAGGAAGGTTTATCCATGTTTCCACCTAGGTTGCGTCTGAAATGGCACTCTATTCCCAGAAGAAAAAGGGTCCAGAGGGCTGCCTTCTGAGAATTCGTAGGCGATCGAATAAACCCCCACTTCCTTCCATTCTCCTAGCAAACGTGCAATTTTTGGAGAATAAAATTGATGACCTACCCTGAAGATTAAACTACCAACGGGACATTCAAAACTGTAACATCTTATGCTTCACGGAGTTGTGGCTGATGTCCTTGATGACTTTATCAACATACAGCTGGCTGGTTAGGTGTCCTGGAGGGCGCTGTTTGACCGGCAGGATAGAACTAGCTGGAGAGCCTTCGGTTGCGGAGCAGTTGCTCAGTAGCTTGTTTCTCCTTCCAATAGGCACGTTTGTTTCGGTCCTTTAATTCCCAATTAAATAGCCAGCATCAGCTGCTGCCATCAAAGTTTGGGGTTGTGATGGAGATCGTGAATGAGGATGACATGTTCAACGTTGTAGCATCTAATACCGTTAAGATGATAGCATCACTAGCATCCTCAGTTCCTGAAGCTTCTCTATTCCGTTTGTTTTGTAGCCTAATAGAGTTTACCCAGGATCGGATCCACTCTTTGCGTCCGTGGACTACATCCTCTCTGTTCTCTGTGGCCTTTCTTTAATTCCCTGGAGATCTGTTGGCGGACCGGATTGTGATGGCGAATGAGGATGGACTACCCTCAGTTCTGTTCTCTGTTGTTTTGTTCCGCTAAACGGTGTTTCTGTTGGCAGGATCGGATCCACTCTTGGTGTCCGTGGACTACACCTCTCCGTTCTTCGTTGCCTTTCTCCGCTGGAGATCTATTGGCAGATTGGATTGTCTGACTGACTGACTACAACCTTTTTTGGTATTTCATTTGTTTTGATGTCATGTATACGGTGATGATTTATGTAGTTAGTTGTAGTTGAGGACTTAGTAAGAGTTGATACACTTTAAAGTTCTGTGGTAAAATAATTGTTATATTGATTGTATGATTAATACTGGGTTTACGCTACACTTGAATGAACGGACAAACATTGCGTGACTAAGGTCACGGGTGTTCCCTGAACTCCTTTACCGGGCTGGACTCTTTTTAAGCCCGAGGTACAGGACATTTCTAGAAGAACCAGAACTCATTGTGATATTATTATATGTGTGTGTAATCATTGATGTTGCTAATATAACCCACGCAAAATAATATAGTTGTTTTTGAAGTTCTTTCCAATGTTTTAAGGGTTTATGAAAAGTTTATTTCCATCCTGACTTTTACACAAGTCCTTTGTATTGGTGTAGACTTGACGGACTCAGATGGGACTCACTCCCAAACCAAAAGGAGAAACCAATGTTTTCTCTGGTAGGCACAACCTACCTGGCACCCCTATAAATAATAACCTCAAGTCAAAACCGTTACAGTCTGGTAAGATAAGGGGGGTGGACTATGTAGTTTTGTAAATAACAGCTGGTGCACGATATCTAAGGAAGTCTGAAGCTATTGCTCGCCTGAAGTAGAGTATCTCATGATAAGCTGTAGACCACACTATCTACCTAGAGAGTTTTCATCTGTATTTTTCGTAGCTGTTTACATACCACCACAGACTGAGGCTGGCACTAATACAGCATTGAATGAGCTGTATTCCACCATAAGCAAACAAGAAAATGCAGAGGCGGCGCTCCTAGTAGCCGGGGACTTTAATGCAGGGAAACGTAAATCCAAGTTTTACCAAATTTTTATCAGCATGTTAAATGTGCAACCAGAGGGAAAAGAACTCTGGACCACCTATACTCCACACATAGACACGCATACAAAGATCTCCCTCCATTTGGCAAATCTGACCATAATTATATCCTCCTGATACCTGCTAACAATATTAAAGTGACTCGGTCAATAAAAAAGTGGTCAGATGAAGCTAAGCTACAGGACTGTTTTGCATCACAGACTGGAATATGTTCTGGGATTCCTCCGATGACATTGAGGAGTACACCACATCAGTCATTGGCTTCATCAATAAGTGCATCGATGACGTCGTCCCCATTGTGACTGTACGTACATACCCCAACCAGAAGCCATGGATTACAGGCAACATCCGCACTGAGCTAAAGGCTAGAGCTGCCGCTTTCAAGGAGCGGGACTCTAACCCAGAAGCTTATAAGAAATCCTGCTATGCCCTCCGATGAACCATCAAACAGGCAAAGCATCAATACAGGACTAAGATCAAATCGAACAACACCGGCTCTGACGCTCGTCGGGTGTCTGTAATACCAACATGTTTAAAGCAGACCGCCATAGTGCCTGTGCCCAAGAACACTAAGGTAACCTGCCTAAATGACTACCGATCCGTAGCACTCACGTCTGTAGCCATGAAATGCTTTGAAAGACTGGTCATGGCTCACATCAACATCATTATCCCAGCAACCCTAGACCCACTACAATTTGCATACCGCACCAACAGATCCACAGATGTTGCAATCTCTATATCACTCCACACTGCCCTTTCCCACCTGGACAAAAGGAACACCTATGTGAGAATGCTATTCATTGACTACAGCTCAGCGTTCAACACCATCGTGCCCTCAAAGCTCATCACCAAGCTAAGGACCCTGGGACTAAACACCTCCCTCTGCAACTGGATACTGGACTTCCCGACGGGCCACCCCCAGGTGGTAAGGGGAGGTAGCAACACATCTGCCACGCTGATCCTCAACACAGGGGTCCCTCAGGGGTGCGTGCTCAGTCCCCTCCTGTACTACCTGTTCACTCATGACTGCACAGCCAGGCACGACTCCAACACCATCATTAAGCACGGCAGAGCTTCAAGTTCCAACACCAATAAACTAACATGGTCCAAACATACTAAGACAGTCGTGAAAAGGGCACGACAAAGCTTATTCCCCCTCAGGAGACTGAAAATATTTGGCATGGGTCCTCACATCCTCAAAATGTTCTACAGCTGCACCATCGAGAGCATCCTGACTGGTTGTATCACTGCCTGGTGTAGCAACTGCTCGGCCTCTGATCACAAGGCTCTACAGAGGGCCCAGAACGGCCCAGTACATCACTGGGGCCTAGCTTCATGCCATCCAGGACCTCAACACCAGGCGGTGTCAGAGGAAGGCCCTGAAAATTGTCAAAGACTCTAACCACCCTAGTCATAGACTGTTCTCTCTGCTACTGCACAACAAGCGGTACCGGAGCGCCAAGTCTAGGTCCAAGAGGCTTCTAAACGGCTTCTACCCCCAAGCCATAAGACTCCTGAACATCGAGTCAAATGGCTACCCAATTTGCATTGCCCCCCCCCCCCCCCTACATTGCTGCTACTCTCTGTTGTTATCATCATAGTCACTTATAACTCTACTTACATGTACATATTACCTCAACTAACCGGTGCCCCTGCACATTGACTCTGTACTGGTACCCATGTATATAGCCTCCACATTGACTCTGTACCGTAACACCCTGTATATAGCCTCCACATTGACTCTGTACCGTAATACCCTGTATATAGCCTCCACCTTGACTCTGTACCGGTACCCCCTGTACATAGCCTCCCCATTGACTCTGTACCGGTACCTCCTGTATATAGCCTCCACATTGACTCTGTACCGTAACACCCTGTATATAGCCTCCACATTGACTCTGTACCGCTACCCCCTGTATATAGCCTCCCCATTGACTCTGTACCGGTACCTCCTGTATATTGCCTCCACATTGACTCTGTACCGGTACCTCCTGTATATAGCCTCCACATTGACTCTGTACCGTAACACCCTGTATATAGCCTCCACATTGACTCTGTACCGGTACCCCCTGTATATAGCCTCCCCATTGACTCTGTACCGGTACCTCCTGTATATTGCCTCCACATTGACTCTGTACCGGTATCCCCTGTATATAGTCTCCACATTGACTCTGTACCGGTACCCCCTGTATATAGCCTCCACATTGACTCTGTACCGGTACCCCCTGTATATAGTCTCCACGTTGACTCTGTACCGGTACCCCCTGTATATAGCCTCCACATTGCATTTAGCATGTTAGCATTTCACTGTGAGGTCTACTACACCTGTTGTATTCAGCATTTCACTGTGAGGTCTACTACACCTGTTGTATTCAGCATTTCACTGTGAGGTCTACTACACCTGTTGTATTCAGCATTTGACTGTGAGGTCTACTACACCTGTTGTATTCAGCATTTGAATGATAAAATATTATTTTATTTGATATCTGCAATAGGAGACAGCAGAGAGAAGTGCGGGACATGTTGTAGAGGTATTTTCATTTTCATTAATTTGCATTGGCAAGACTGGTTTGATAATGTAACCAATGAATTGAAGAATAAAGTCAGGGATTTTGATGCAAGACTGGAGGATTTTGGGTTTAAGTGGGATTGGAAAGGAAGGACCAGAGAAGACTTTTCTATCATGGCACCCAAACAGGCTCCCTATTCCCTTTGGTCAGGCACCCTATTCCCTTTGGCCAGGCACCCTATTCCCTTTGGTCAGGTACCCTATTCCCTTTGGTCAGGTACCCTATTCCCTTTGGTCAGGCACCCTATTCCCTTTGGTCAGACACCCTATTCCCTTTGGTCAGGCACCCTATTCCCTTTGGCCAGGTACCCTATTCCCTTTGGTCAGGTACCCTATTCCCTTTGGTCAGGCACCCTATTCCCTTTGGTCAGACACCCTATTCCCTTTGGTCAGGCACCCTATTCCCTTTGGTCAGGCACCCTATTCCCTTTGGTCAGGCACCCTATTCCCTTTGGTCAGATACCCTATTCCCTTTGGTCAGGCACCCTATTCCCTTTGGTCAGATACCCTATTCCCTTTGGTCAGGTACCCTATTCCCTTTGGTCAGGCACCCTATTCCCTTTGGTCAGACACCCTATTCCCTTTGGTCAGGTACCCTATTCCCTTTGGTCAGGCACCCTATTCCCTTTGGTCAGGCACCCTATTCCCTTTGGTCAGGTACCCTATTCCCTTTGGTCAGATACCCTATTCCCTTTGGTCAGGCACCCTATTCCCTTTGGTCAGGCACCCTATTCCCTTTGGTCAGGTACCCTATTCCCTTTGGTCAGATACCCTATTCCCTTTGGTCAGGTACCCTATTCCCTTTGGTCAGGCACCCTATTCCCTTTGGTCAGGCACCCTATTCCCTTTGGTCAGGCACCCTATCCCCTTTGGTCAGGCACCCTATTCCCTTTGGTCAGGTACCCTATTCCCTTTGGTCAGACACCCTATTCCCTTTGGTCAGACACCCTATTCCCTTTGGTCAGGCACCCTATTCCCTTTGGTCAGGCACCCTATTCCCTTTGGTCAGGTACCCTATTCCCTTTGGTCAGGCACCCTCTTCCCTTTGGTCAGGCACCCTATTCCCTTTGGTCAGGTACCCTATTCCCTTTAGTCAGACACCCTATTCCCTTTGGTCAGACACCCTATTCCCTTTGGTCAGACACCCTATTCCCTTTGGTCAGGTACCCTATTCCCTTTAGTCAGACACCCTATTCCCTTTGGTCAGACACCCTATTCCCTTTGGTCAGGCACCCTATTCCCTTTGGTCAGGTACCCTATTCCCTTTAGTCAGACACCCTATTCCCTTTGGTCAGGTACCCTATTCCCTTTGGTCAGACACCCTCTT